>NC_052613.1:20787192-20789692 GCF_016545825.1 Eucalyptus grandis
GGTGGTGTTGTGTTCTTCATGAGATAAATGCCTCTAGAGCTTGTCTATGATGTATTAAATTCTTAGAAATTATTAGGGCCAATCACTAAATTTTAAGAAGTGTAAATTTAAAAGAACGCATTTCGTTTCTAAAATAATAGCAATAATCCATGAGTTTGCCCCATGAATTATATTGTTTTTAAGTGATTGAATCTTGCTGCACATGTGATGATATTTGGCATTACATATAAAATCAAAAGCTGAAATTGACCTTGTTGTCATCACATCATGTGCCATGTTGATATTGAGACACAAATGTGAATATGAATTATGATAAATGAGGATACCGTCGGAGGAGTGAGCCGACGATGCCCCGGGAGTGTCGGGATGCCCGGAGGTGAGTGTCGGATGCCCGGAGTGTGTGTGCCGATGTCCTCGGGAGTTTCGAGATGCCCGGGATGTGCGGGTGTCGGAAGCCTCGGAGGTGTGTGCCAAGGGATACCTCGTGATACCAGTTGGGGTACGAGATGCCCGGAGGTGTGTGCCGGAGGTTCCTCGCGATGACAGGTTGGGTGCGAGAGATAAAATGTGGGATGCAATTACTGGTCCCGCAAAAGAAAAATGTGATGACTCAATTGAAAGATAAAAAGCTGAAATTGAATCATGCATGGTAGGTTGGGTGGAGTGGTAAGATGCTAGGGACGACTCTCTATTCCCGACAACGAAGAAGTAAAGAAGGAAATTCTGTCGGAGGCACATAGGAGTAATTACAGTGTTCATCCGGGTAGTACAAAAATGTATAGGAATTTGCGTCAGCAATTTTGGTGGAATGGCATGAAGAAGGATATAACTAAGCATGTTTCTCAATGTTTAACGTTGCAGCAAGTAAAGACGGAACACCGCAAACCCGTAGGACTGTTGAGACCATTGGATATACCATAATGGAAATGGGAACATATAACAATGGATTTTGTACAAGCATTACCAAGGACATCAAGTGGTCATGACTCTATATGGGTAATAGTGGACCGTTTGACTAAGTCTGCTCATTTCCTAGCAGTTCGCATAGACTACCCAATGGACAAATATATGGATATATATGTAAGTCAAGTAGTACGCTTACATGGTGTTCCAGTAACTATTACATCAGACCGGGACTCGAGATTTACTTCGAACTTTTGGCGGAGTCTTCAAATTGCCTTAGGAACTAAACTCCAATTTAGTACGGTTTTTCATCCTCAAATAGATGGACAAATAGAAAGAGTAATCCAGACATTAGAGGATATGTTAAGGGCTTGTGTGATTGACTTTAAAGGGAATTGGGATGAAAGATTGCATTTGGTGGAGTTTGCTTATAATAATAGTTTTCAAAAAAGAATATACATGGCTCCTTATGAAGCATTGTATGGAAGGAGATGTAGGACTCCTGTCTGTTGGAATGAAGTAGGTGAAAAGAAATTGACAGAACCTGAACTGGTACAAGTTACCACTGAAGCTGTCGAAATTATCAGGAAAAGACTTAAAACAGCTCAGAGTAGACAGAAAGACTACGCAGATAGGCGTAGAAGACCTTTGGAGTTTCATGTAGGAGATCACGTATTCCTTAAAATATCTCCAATGAAAGGAATATCTCGATTTGGAACGAAGGGTAAGTTAAGCCCTAGATTTGTCGGACCTTTTGAGATACTTGAAAGAATAGGAGATGTAGCTTATCGTTTGGCGCTGCCTCCTAAATTGGGGAATTTACATGATGTGTTTCATGTGTTGATGTTGAGAAAGTACCAGCCGGATCCTGGTCACATACGCGATCATGAAGCCATTGAAGTAGATGAGAAAGTGAGGTACATCAAAGAGCATGTGCAAGTATTGGATCGAAAGGAGCAAGTCCTTAGGACCAAGACAATCCTACTGGTTAAGGTATTATGGCAACATCACACTATGGAGGTGCCAGAGCCGAGGCCCTCGACCGGGACTGATCCCGCTCGACCGGGGATCGATCCGCACGATGTAGGGACAGATCCCGCTCGACCGGGATCGATCCGTACGGTGCAGGGACTAATCCTACTCGACCGGGATCGATCCGCACGGTGCAGGGATTGATCCCACTCGACCGAGGATTGATCCACGATCGATCCGCACGGTGCATGGATCGATCTGATCATTGCAAGGTCGATCCGCACGGTGCAGGGACCGATCACGCACGACCGGGGATCGACCCACGATCAATCCGCACTGTGCAAGGGTCGATCCACGATTGATCCCCGCGGCCGAGGCCCCCGACCATGACCGATCCCTGCTCGATCGGGATTGATCCACGATGGATCGTGCCCGACCACACGGTAATCACATGCTTGTCTCAAAGATTAAGCCATCCACACAGCCAAGGCCCTCGATCAGGATTGATCCACGATCGATCCGAGCGATGCAAGGATCGATGCATGGATCGACCGGCACGGTGCATGGGTCGACCGAGATCGATCCGGATGGTGCATGGATCAACATCCGCATGGTGCATGGATCG
>NC_052613.1:20794692-20817192 GCF_016545825.1 Eucalyptus grandis
CAGATCACCACATTTTTCTTTCCTGGGACCAGTAATTTCATCCCACATTTTATCGCTCGCACCCAACCTGGCATCGCGAGGAACCTCCGTCACACACCTCCGGGCATCCGGCACCCCCATGTTCCGGGCATCTCGTATCCCAACTGGCATCACGAGGTATCCCCTTGGCACACACCTTCGAGGCTTCCGGTACCCCCACATTCCGGGCATCTCGAAACTCCCGAGGACATCCGGCACCCTCACATTCCGGGCATCCGGCACTCCCTTCCGGGCATCCCGACACTCCCGGGGCATCGTCGGCTCACCCCTCCGACGGCATCCTCATTTATCATAATTCATATTCACAATTTGTGTCTCAATATCAACATGGCACATGATGTGATGGCAACAAGGTCAATTTGAGCTTTTGATTTTATATGTAATGCCAAATATCATCACTTGTGCAGCAAGATTCAATCACTTAAAACAATACAATTTATGGGGCTCATACAAAACAGAATAGTCCATGCATTGCAGCTTTTGAAATTCGCACAATCCAGCTTGCACAGTTTTAGAAAAAATTTTAATTAAATACCCAATTGACCTTAAAAAATTATGAAATTAGAACATGTAATATTCAAGACATAAAGGCAGATATTTCATGAAGAACAATACACCAAAAGACCCTCATAAAATTCGGTATAGACCATGCATCACAGCACTACTATTCTAACAGTTCAACTTGCACAGTTTTTGAAACATTTTTGGTTAAATAGGCAAATGAACTTTAAAAATTACAAAATTTGAATATGTTATAGGGAAGACATGAAGAGAGATATTTCATGCAGAAAAAATTTCCGAAAGAACCTCATACAAAACGATATAGTCCATGCAATGCAACTTACAAAGTCTGAACACATCAGATTGCACAGTTTTAGAAACAATTCCGATTAAATACACAAATGAGCTTCAAAAATTATGAAATTCGACTATGTGGTATGCAAGACACTAAGGTATATATGTCATGAAGACATCAAAGTCCGATTCGTCCTAGGTAATTAAATATAGGCGGTTAAAACTTCTGTTCCTAGTACCGAAAGTTCCAGATCTAACTACCTCCGAAAGACTATGATTTCACCTACCTATTCTTGTTTTTTTTCTCTAAATTTTTGATTTATTAAACCTCAGAATTTCCTTTACATCTTTTTTTAAGAAATTGAAGTGAAATTACAACAAAAAGATTGCCTTACATTCCATGCATTCATCAAAGGTGGGTACCAAAATCTCCAGATCCAGTCTTTCCAAAGAATAATGATTTCACCTACTTATACTTTTTTTTGTCCCAAATTTTATTATGTTATACTCCAAGAAGTCCTTAACAACTTTCATTTAGAAGTCAAAGCCAAAATCCAACTTGAACATCACATGCGAGTCACTAGAACATCCAAGGTCGAGCTGTTTTCTCAAGAACAGTACACTAGCCTAGAACATCACTCTTAAAACTTCAATTTTTCACATCCTAAACATCCGAAATTTGTCACCATTCAATCACACACACTAGGCACAACATGCAAGAGTAGATCAAGGATCCCACTTGCCTCTAGACCGAGCAAACAGCGAGCACAACGGCGAGACAACGGCGGCAACGAACGGTGGCGCACGGCGGATGATCGACGGACGGTCCTCCTCCTTCCTCTCTTCCCTTCTTCCTTTCTTCCTTTTGTTTCTCTCTTCTCTCTCTCTCGGACAAACCCTCCTCTCTCTCTCCCTCTCTCTCTCTCTTAAACCGGCCACTTTCCCTCTAATTTTCTTCCCCTCCATCATTAGCCATCATTAGATTATGCATGGAGGACACTTGGCCATCACCATGGGACAAATGGGGGAGGCATGCAACCGCACTCCCCCCCCCTCCTTCGTGCGACAACAGCCCCTCATGGGCTTGGGCCAACCTTGGGCCGGGCAGCTTCTCCTCCTTGGGCTTCGTGGGCCGGTCGAGAAAGGGGTGAGGCTATGGGCTGGTTTGGTCTTTAAATGTCCAGCCCACCCTCATCCTAATAATCCACCTTAAACCTTAATTATATAAACACCTAATTGAAATTTATAATTCACAAAAATTTATGACCTAATTTAACAAATTCCTACCCATAATTCACATGGCCAAAACTAGAATTTTCCTATCAAATAACTTCCCACCAAAAGCTTGGCCAAAATCTCAATGCAAAACATGAATTAAAGCACCTCTAAGGATTGACAAGAAATTCTAGGATGCCACAAGTCTCCCCTCCTTAGAGAATTTCGTCCTCGAAATTAGACATCACTTATGCCTCTTGAAACAAGTAGGGGTACTTTTCCTTCATTTGATCTTCACTCTCCCATGTGGCTTCCTCCATATCATGATGTCACCATAATATCTTAACCAGTGGGATTGTCTTGGTCCTAAGGACTTGCTCCTTTTGATCCAATACTTGTACAGGCTCTTCGATGTACCTCACTTCTCATCTACTTCAATGGCTTCATGATCGAGTATGTGACCAAGATCCGGCTGGTACTTTCTCAGCATCGACACATGAAACACAACATGTAAATTTCCCAATCTAGGAGGCAACGCCAGACGATAAGCTACATCTCCTATTCTTTCAAGTATCTCAAAAGGTCCAACAAATCTAGGGCTTAACTTACCCTTCATTCCAAATCGAGATATTACTTTCATTGGAGATACTTTAAGGAATACATGATCTCCTACACTAAACTCCAAGGGCCTTCTACGCCCATCTGCGTAGTCTTTCTGTCTACTCTGAGCTATTTTGAGTCTTTTCCTGATAATTTCTACAGCTTCAGTGGTAACTTGTACCAATTCAAATCCTGTCAATTTCTTTTCACCAACTTCATTCCAACAGACAGGAGTCCTACATCTCCTTCCATATAATACTTCATAAGGAGCCATGCCTATACTTTTCTGAAAACTATTATTATAAGCAAACTCCACCAAATGCAATCTTTCATCCCAATTCCCTTTAAAGTCAATCACACAAGCCCTTAACATATCCTCTAATGTCTGGATTACTCTTTCTGTTTTTCCATCTGTTTGAGGATGAAAAGCAGTACTAAATTGGAGTTTAGTTCCTAAGGCAATTTGAAGACTCCACCAAAAGTTCGAAGTAAATCTCGAATCCCGATCTGAGGTAATAGTTACTAGAACACCTTGTAAGCGTACTACTTGACTTACATATATATCTGCATATTTGTCCATTGAGTAGTCTATGCGAACTGCTAGGAAATGAGCAGACTTAGTCAAATGGTCCACTATTACCCAGATAGAGTCATGACCACTTGATGTCCTTGGCAATCCTTGTATAAAGTCCATTGTTATATGCTCCCATTTCCATTCTGGTATGTCTAACGGTTTCAAGAGTCCTGCAGCTTTGCGATGTTCCACTTTTACCTGTTGGCATGTCAAACATTGAGAAACGTGCTTAGCCGTATCTACTTTCATACCGTTCCACCAAAATTGTTGACGCAAATTCTTGTACATCTTTGTACTACTCGGATGAACACTGTAATTACTCCTATGTGCCTCCAACAGGATTTCCTTCTTTAATTCTTCGTTGTCAGGAACACAGTCGTCTCTGGCATTTTACCACTCCATCTTCAGAGACTTGAAATTCTTGTCTTTTTCCTAAAGACACTGCATCTTTCACTTTCATAATTTCCGGGTCAAACTCTTGCAAAATCTTAACTTTCTGAATAATTTCAGGTTCAATCCTTAATGCACTAAGCATACCAGTAAGACAATACACTTTTAATTTAAACTCTAAGTCCGTTACAGACTTTAACAAGCTCCATTTCGCCATTCTTAAACTGGCCATCTCCATAGCTGACGTACGACTAAGAGCATCTGCTACCTTATTCGCCTTCCCCGGATGCTAGCGTATCTCACAATCATAATCCTTTAACAAATCCATCCACCTCCTTTATCTCGTGTTCAACTCCTTTTGTGAGAACAGATATTTCAAGCTCTTATGATCTGTATAAATCTCAAACTTTTCCCCATATAAATAATGCCTCCATATCTTCTAAGCAAACACTATAGCTGCTAATTCTAAATCATGCGTTGGGTAGTTCAGTTCATGGGGTTTCAATTGTCTAGACGCATAGGCTATGACCTTGCCATGCTGCATCAAAACACATCTCAATCCTTTGTGAGATGCATCACTATACACCGTAAAACCATTAGATCCAGTTGGTATAGTCGGGATTGGAGCCGAGGTCAATTTTCTTTTAAGCTCCTAGAAACTCCTTTCGCATTCGCCATTCCATTCAAACTTCACATTCTTTCGAGTTAATTTTGTTAAAAGACCTACCGATCGTGAAAACCCTTCAATAAACCTTCTATAATTTTTGATATGTTAAACCTCAGGATGTCCTTTACATCTTTTGTTAAGAAATCGAAGTGAAATTTCAACAAAAATTTAGCCTTGCAGTCCATGCATTCAACGAAGGTAGTTACCGAAATCTCCAGATTCAGTCTCTCCAAGGAAGTCCTTAACAACTTTCATTTAGAAGTCACGGCCAAAATCCAACTCGAACATCACATGCAAGCCACTAGAACATCCAAGATCGAGCAATTTTCTCAAGAACAGTTTACTAGCCTCAAACACCACTCTTAAAACTTCAGCTTTTCACACCCTAAACATCTGAAATTTATCACCATTCAATCACACATACTAGGCACAACATGCAAGAGTAGATCAAGGATCCCACTTGCCTCTAAACCGAGCAAGCAACGAGCATAACGGCGACGAGACACGGCGGCGACGGACGACGGACGCACGGCGGACGGTCGAGGTCCTCCTCCTTCCTCTCTTCCTCTCTCTCTTTCTCGAACGAACTCCCTCTCTCTCTCTCCCTCTCTCTCGCTTAAACCGGCATCATTTTCCCCTAATTTTTCTTCCCCTCCATCATTAGCCATCATTTGGTCATGCATGGAGGACACTTGGCAATTTTCTTGGGACAAATGGGGGGAGGCATGCAACCGGATCCCTCCCTCCTTTGCACGTTGACAACCCTTCATGGGCTTGGGACAGCCATGGGCTGGCGGCAACTCTCCTCCTTGGGCTTCGTGGGCCAGCCGAGAATGGGGTGAGGCAATGGGCTGGTTTGGGCCTTTAAATGTCCAACCCATCCTCATCCTATTAATTCACATAATCCTTAATTATATATACACCTAATTGAGATTTATTATTCACCAAAACTTTATGACCCAATTTAATAAATTCCAATCCATAACCCACATGGCCAAAAATAGAATTTTCCTATCAAATAATTACCCCCCCCCCAAAAAGCTTGGCCAAAGTTTTAATGCAAGACATGAATTAGAGCACCCCTAAAGATTGGCAAGAAATTCTAGGATGCCACAATTCTCCCCTCCTTAGAGAATTTCGTCCTCGAAATTAGACAGTCACTCATGCCTTTTGAAACAAGTAGGGGTACTTTTCCTTCATCTGATCTTCACTTTCCCGTGTGGCTTCTTCCATATCTTGATGTCGACATAATACCTTAACCAGTGGGATTTTCTTGGTCCTAAGGGCTTACTCCTTTTGATCCAATATTTGCACAAGCTCTTCGATGTACCTCACTTTCTCATCTACTTCAATGGCTTCATGATCGAGTATGTGACAATCATCCGGCTGGTACTTTCTCAGCATCGACACATGAAACACATTATGTAAATTCCCCAATTTAGGAGGCAGAGCCAAACGATAAGCTACATCTCCTATTCTTTCAAGTATCTCAAAAGGTCCAACAAATCTAGGGCTTAACTTACCCTTTATTCCAAATCGAGATATTCCTTTCATTGGAGATACTTTAAGGAATACATGATTTCCCACACTAAATTCCAAAGGCCTTCTACGCCTATCTGTGTAGTCTTTTTGTCTACTCTCAGCTGTTTTAAGTCTTTTCATGATAATTTCAACAGCTTCAGTGGTAACTTGTACCTGTTCAGGTCCTGTCAATTTCATTTCACCTACTTCATTCCAACAGACAGGAGTCCTACATCCCCTTCCATATAATGCTTCATAAGGAGCCATGCCTATACTTTTTTTGAAAACTATTATTATAAGCAAACTCCACCAAATGCAATCTTTCATCCCAATTCCCTTTAAAGTCAATCACACAAGCCCTTAACATATCCTCTAATGTCTGGATTACTCTCTCTGTTTGTCCATCTGTTTGAGGATGAAAAGTAGTACTAAACTGGAGTTTAGTTCCTAAGGCAATTTGAAGACTCCGCCAAAAATTTGAAGTAAATCTCGAATCCCGGTCTGAGGTAATAGTTACTGGAATACCATATAAGCGTACTACTTGACTTACATATATATATCCGCATATTTGTCCATTGGGTAGTTTATGCGAACTGTTAGGAAATGAGCAGACTTAGTCAAACGGTCCACTATTACCCAGATAGAGTCATGACCACTTGATGTCCTTAACAATCCTTGTACAAAGTCCATTGTTATATGCTCCCATTTCCATTCTGATATGTCTAATGGTCTCAAGAGTCTTGTAGGTTTGCGATGTTCCGCTTTTACCTATTGGCACATCAAACATTGAGAAACGTGCTTAGCCGTATCTACTTTCATACCATTCCACCAAAATTGCTTACGCAAATTCCTATACATCTTTGTACTACCCGGATGAACATTGTAATTACTTCTATGTGCCTCCGACATAATTTCCTTGTTTAATTCTTCATTGTCGGGAACACAGAGTCGTCCCTGGCATCTTACCACTCCATCTTCAAACATTCGAAATTATGGTCTTTTTCCTAAAGACACTGCATCTTTCACTTTCATAATTTCCAGGTCCGACTCTTGCAAGATCTTAACTTTCTAAATAATTTTAGGTTCAATCCTTAATGCACTAAGCACACCGGTAAGACAATCCACTTTTAATTTACTTTGAGTCAGTTACGGACTTTAATAAGCTCCATTTCGCCATTCTTAAACTGGCCATCTCCATGGCTGACTTACGACTAAGGGCATCTGCTACCTTATTCGCCTTCCCTGGATGGTATCGTATCTCACAATCATAATCTTTTAACAATTCCATCCACCTCCTTTGTCTCATGTTCAACTCCTTTTGTGAGAACAAATATTTCAAGCTCTTATGGTCTGTATAAATCTCAAACTTTTCCCATATAAATAATGCCTCCATATCTTCAAAGAGAACACTATAGCTGCTAGTTCTAAATCATGCGTTAGGTAGTTCAATTCATGGGGTTTTAATTATCTAGACGCATAGGCTATGACCTTGCCATGCTGCATCAAAACACATCCTAGTTCTTTGTGAGATGCATCACTATATACCATAAAACCATCCAATCCTGTCGGTATAGTCAAGATTGGAGCCGAGGTCAATTTCCTTTTAAGCTCCTGGAAACTCCTTTCGCATTCCCCATTCCATTCAAACTTCACATTCTTTCGAGTCAATTTTGTTAAAGGACCTGCCAATCGTGAAAATCCTTCAATAAACCTTCTATAATAAACCTTCTAAGAAACTTCGTATTTCAGTGGGTGTTGTCGGTCTCGGCCAATTTATTACCATCTCAACTTTCGGCGGGTCCACTGCAATTCCTCCTCCTGATACTACGTGCCCTAAAAATATTATCTGGTCCAGCCAGAATTCACACTTGCTAAATTTGGCATACAACTCATGCTCTCTCAGAGTTTGCAAAACTATCCTCAAGTGTTGTTCATGCTATTTAGGCCCTCTCGAATATATCAAGATGTCATCAATAAAAACAATCACAAACTGGTCTAAATATGGCTTAAATACCCTATTCATTAGATCCATAAATGCATTCGGTGCATTGGTTAATCCAAATGGCATAACAAGGAACTCGTAGTGTCCATAACGAGTCCTAAACGCAGTCTTAGGAATGTCTTCTTTCTTAATTCTTAGCTGATGGTATCCCGACCTTAAGTCAATCTTAGAGAAGATTGAACTTCCCTGGAGTTGGTCAAATAAATCATCAATTCTAGGCAAAGGATATTTATTTTTAATGGTCACTTGATTCAATTGCCTATAGTCAATGCATAAGTGCATCGACCCATCTTTCTTTTTCACAAACAAGACTGGTGCACCCCAAGGTGAAGCACCTGGCCTAATGAATCCTTTATCAAGCAACTCCTGTAGTTGCACTTTCAATTCCTTCAACTCTACTAAGGCCATCCTATACGAGGCTTTCGATATAGGTCCTGTTCCAGGCATTAATTCTATTTCAAACTCAATTTCTCATTCCGGCGGTAATCCAGGCAACTCCTCTGGAAATACATCTTGAAATTCATTAACTACCCGAATTTCATCAAGCTTAGGTTCTTCCTTAGTATAATCTTTAACCATGGCTAGGTACCCTTGACATCCTTTGTCAAGTAACGCACGAGCTTCTATTGCTGAAATAAGTGCTATAGATAGGTTGGTTTGACCTCCCAAAAATTTACAACTAGATTGATTAGGTAAAATAAATTGAATCACTTTTCTATAGCAATCCATTTTGGCCCGATACTTATGAAGCTAATACATTCCTATGATAATATCAAAATCATACATAGCCATTACGACCAAGTCTATTTCCATATCCTTTCCTCCCATTGTTATCTTACAGTTTCCACACACCAGCATAAACAATACCACATTCTTTAAAGGTGTAGAGACACAAAGAGGCGTCTCAAGAGACTTAGTTTCTATTTTACTCAACTGTCTACACCTTTCAGACACAAATGAATGCGTAGAACCCGTATCAAACAATGCATATGCCTTTTTATCATTTATAAATACCATACCTGAGATAACATTCTTGGAAGCTTCCGCTTCCTCTTGGTTGATCGCATATACTCTTCCTTGTGCTGGTGGCCTTTGAGAATTCCTTGGTAATTTTGGTCTAACAGCACTCTGTTGTGTCTATCATACCGAGCCAACACTCACTTGCGACCTTTCTTGTGGGCAATTTCCCTTAAGATGACCTGTTTGTCCACAACCATAACATCGCATTCGTCCATTGCAGGGTCCTGGGCCATGTCGCCCATCACACTTTCGACATTCTTCATTTTGATGAGGTGTTTTTCCTAGATTCAGGCCATCCCTGCCTCTTCCAAAATTCCCGAAATTGCCCTTCTTCTTAGACTCCCAGGTCCGACCTTGACCTGTATAGGGTCTCTTACCCCTCCTCACATCACTAAAAGACGATTGTCTCTTATTCTCTGACTGTTCCCTTACTAACTCCTGCTCCACCAACTGTGCCCTTTCATAGATCTCATTATAATCTCATATGTTCAAAGGCACCAATTGTTTCCAGATATCAGTTCTCAACCCTTTCAAAAACCTCTTAGCTTTCTCTTCTTGATCCTCAATTAGTCTAGGAGCATATCTAGGCAGTTCATAAAATCTTGCCTCATATTGATCCATTGTTAGCTCCTTTTGTTCTAACTGAACAAATTCTGTGATCTTCTTATCCTTAGCACAAACAAAAAAATGCTTCATATTGAAAGCTCTCACAATCTCTTCCTAGTTAACATTAGTACCTGGTGGGAAGATTGTATCCCTCGAAGCTCTCCACCAAAACTTTGCATTTCCCTCCAGCTGGTACTCTGCCAAAGTTATTTTCTCAGCATCATTGCAGTCCAACAACCGGAAAATTCGTTCCATTCCATCAATCCAATGCTCCGCCTCCTCAAGACTTCCCGTTCCACTGAACTTAGGTGATTTCAACTTCAAAAATTGCTCCACCAGTCCTTGAGTACGGCGTTCTGCTTCTGGTTGTTGCTGCGCTTGTCTTTCCATCAGATTTCCTATATTGGCCAATGCCTGCAGGATATCTTCCATCCGGGGTTCAGCCCTTGCTGCAGAGGCTTCAGCCCTTGACGGATGATGACTTCCATATCGTACCATGATTTTCCTGCAGTTTCCAAGCATTTGCCTCAGGAAATATTTGTGACTTAATGTCTTCATTAAAAACAGTAGCAATTAAGGAAAATAAGTAACATAACCATGTTACTAGTACCTAAAAGCAACTCATAATAACTACTAGGGATCTACGAGTGATTACTCATCACCCATTATTCAAAGTTACCCAACTATTCCAGTTAATATCCTATGGTGTGCATTGTCATCTTGTTCCTCAATTTCCAAATGAGGCTCTTTATCACTCCAATCTATAACCCTTGCTCTGACACCAAAACGATGTTGTGGCACCCCCAAACACCTAAGGTCGCAGGTACCTATCGCTCCACCTAATGAATACCAGTTACATCTCTTAGCAGAAGCACCGTAGTTCATCGGCCTTGTTTTTTAAAAATGATCCCAACGCAATTTATTAGCAGAAGCATAAACAAGTCTCACCATTCCTCCCTCCAATAACCATAAAGCCATGCACACCAACTACACACCATATGAAAAGATGAAGCCGAGCCACTTTTATTTACATATTTTCATGATGGATTTCTCAAGTCGGTACAACCAAAAAGAAAAGCCAAGATTTTTAACTAAACTTGGCCACAACTCAAAAGAAATCTCGACCCCCCTATATCGATTATGTGTCATCCTCCATTTACAAGTGTCGGCTATCCTCAAAAAGTGTCAGCTCCCCACTCCTCACGCGGGCCATCACACCCACCCCGGTGCATCAGGCGGTGGCGGCGGCAACATCCCCCGCATCACTCCGTCACGGCGGACGTGGACCGACAAGAACTCCTAAATGACCGAGCCCCCAGCCAGGCCCACATCAAACATCACCAACACACAAACCCGTATAAACGTCAGACCAGGGATGGTGACACAATCGAGCTCCATACAATCAACCTCCACATCATATGGAAGGCCGTAAAAGGTACCCCGCGTGACCGGAGGGAGAGACATCTTTTTAATCTGAAATGTTAGTCCCCAAAGGGGTGAGTACAACCACTCAATAGATAAAAGATCCATTAAACTACTCAATGCATCACACAGAACAATCAAGGCATCACAAACAAAGCACATATCATTCATGCATCCAAGCATAACTTACCTTGCAGTCATGCATATGTCATCATACCATATGTGCATACACCATCATGCACTCATCATCAAGCATTCATGCATATCCATGCCTCATGTGCATATATTCCATGCACTCATACATATCATATCATACAGCCATGCATACATGTCACCATACCATGCATGATTCAATTTCAACTTTTTATCTTTCAATTGGGTCACCACATTTCTCTTTCCTGGGACCAGTCATTGCATCCCACATTTTATCGCTCGCACCCCACCTGGCAACGCGAGGAACCTCCGGCACACACCACCGGGCATCCGGCACCCCCACATCCCGGGCATCTCGCATCCCAACTAGCATCACGAGGTATCCCCTCGGCACACACCTACGAGGCTTCCGGCACCCCCACATCCCAGGCATCCGGCACTCCCTTTTCTGGGCATCCTGACACTCCCGGGGCATCGTCGGCTCACCCCTCTGACGGTATTCTCATTTATCATAACTCATATTCACAATTTATGTCTCAATATCAACATGGCACATGATGTGATGGCAACAAGGTCGATTTTCAGCTTTTGATTTTATATGTAATCCCAAGTATCATCACATGTGCAGCAAGATTTAATCACTTAAAACAATACAATTTATGGGCTCATACAAAACAAAATAGTCCATGCATTACAGCTTTTCACATTCGCACAATTCAGCTTGCACAGTTTTAGAAAACATTTTCATTAAATACCCAAATGACCTTTAAAAATTATGAAATTCGAACATGTAATAGTCAAGACATAAAGGTAGATATTTCATGAAGAACACTACACCAAAAGACCCTCATACAATTTGGTATAGACCAAGGATCACAGCACTACTATTCTAACAATTCAACCTGCACAGTTTTTGAAACATTTTTGGTTAAATAGGCAAATGAACTTCAAAATTACGAAATTTAAATATGTTGTAGGGAAGACATAAAGAGAGATATTTAATTCAGAACACATTGCCGAAATAACCTCATACAAAACGATATAGCCCACGCATTGAAACTGACTAAGTCCAAATACATCAGATTACACGGTTTTAGAAACATTTCCGATTAAATACCCTAATGACCTTCAAAAATTATGAAATTTGACTATGTGGTAGTCAAGACCCTAAGTCAGATTCTTCCTAGGTAATTTAATATAGGTGGTTAAAACTTCTGTTCCTCATACCGAAATTTCCAGATCCAACTACCTCCGAAAAACCACGATTTCACCAACCTATTCTTGTTGGCTTTCTCTAAATTTTTTATATGTTAAACCTTAGGATTTCCTACATATTTTGTTAAGAAATCGAAGTGAAATTGCAACAAAAAGTTAGCCTTACAGTCCATGCATTCGTCGAAGGTAGTTACCGAAATCTCCAGATTCAGTCTCTCCAAAGAATAAAGATTTCACCCACTTATACTTGTTCGTTTTGTACCAAATTTGAGTATGTGATACTCCAAGAAGTCCTTAACAACTTTCATTTAGAAGTTACGGCCAAAATGCAACTCTAACATCACATGCAAGCCACTAGAACATCCAAGGTCGAGCTGTTTTCTCAAGAACAGTTTACTAGCCTCAAACACCACTCTTAAAACTTCAGCTTTTCACACCCTAAACATCCGAAATTTTTCACCATTCAATCATACATACTAGGCACAACATGCAAGAGTAGATCAAGGATCCCACTTGCCTCTAAACCGAGCAAGCAACGAGCACAACGGCGACGGACGACGGACGCACGGCAGACGATCGAACGGTCCTCCTCCTTCCTCTCTTCCTTTCTCCCTTTCTTCCTTTCTTCCTTCTCTTTCTCTCCTCTCTCTCTCTTTCTCGGACGAACTCCCTCTCTCTCTCCCTCTCTCTCGCTTAAACCGGCATCATCTTCCCCTAATTTTTCTTCCCCTCCATCATTAGCCATCATTAGGTCATGCATGGAGGACACTTGGCAATTTTCTTGGGACAAATTGTGGCATCCCAAAATTCAAAGTCAAGCCATAAGGTGTGTTAAAGTCTCTAATTAGGTAATAAAATTTTCTATGGCTTATGCTTTAGCCATTAGTCTTTTTAAGATTAGATGATTTGTGCATGTGCTTGTGAGAATTTAAATTTGATAGATTAATGATAATAATCTATGCTTGGCCATGCACTTTATAAATTAAATTTCAATAAACAAAATGTCACAAGACTTTGGCCATGTTGAAAATTAAAACTTAAAAATATTTATAGAAGAAATTAAAAAAAAAAAAAGGGGAAAAAGTCAATTTTTAGGTTGGGCCTTAGGCCCATTGGCCTAAGCTTTAGTGGGCCAAGCTAACCGGCCCATGGAGGCCCAAGAAGGAGTGTTCGACCGGCCACAAAGGAGGCTCAAGCCCAAGCCCAAATTCAAAGCCCATTATGCATGCAATAGGACAAGTGGCACAAAGGGGGATGCCATGCATTGGCTAATTTGAAGGCAAGCAATGATTATCAATGATGAGGATTAGGGGGGATAAAAGGGAAGAGAGAGAGAGGAGTGGCCGGTTCATTTGGCCGAGAGAGAGAGTGAGAGAGAGAGAGGGAGATCATGCGAGAGAGAGGGAGAGCGGCCGAGAGGGAGGAGGAGCCGAGGAGGAGTCATCGCCGTCCGTCCGTGCTCGCCGCCGTGTGCCATCGTCCGTCTGGTCTAGAGGCAAGTGGGAGTCCTCTAGCTACTCTTGCATGTGTGTATGTTACTTGCATGTTGAATTTTTGGGTGATTTGGTGAGGAAAACCGAAGTATGGGTGGTTTATTCTTGAATGGTATGGCTGTTTTTGCTCGAACAGTGTGAGTCAGAATGTTGTGTGAGCTTGCATGCATGTTTAGAGTCCGATTTTGGCTTTGATTTCTTCATGAACATTGTAGCTGACATCTTAAAATACAACATACTCAAATTTTGTGGAAAATGATGTAGATTTGAGGGGTTAAACTCTCATCCTACGGAGACCTCAGATCTGGAAAGATTTCACTGACCTCTTGTTGGATGTGTGGTTGCATGTTGGTTTGTGTTAAGAATATATCTTCTATTTCTTCATAAAAGTTGTAGGGGACATCTTAAAATATAACATAATCAAATTTGAAGTGAAATGAACAAGTATAGCCTAGTAAATCGACTAGATCTTGAAGACGGTAATTCTGGAGATGTATTTTGGGACACCCGAGACTTCATGGACCTAAATGACAACTATAATCTGGTTATTTGACTTAGATCTATTCATAAAACTTGTAGAAGACATATTTATGTATAACATATCCAAATTTCAGAGGAAACGAAATATAATAGGTAGGTGAAAACTCAGTATTTCGGAGAAGCGTGTACTGGACGATGCGGTAATGGATTCAGAAGCTTCGTGAGACTGTAGAAAATAATCTAAAAAATAATATGGCTTGGAGTTCTTCATGAAAGATGTACGAAAATGTCTTGGCTATAACTCGGTAAAATTTCGTAATTTTTTGAGGTCGTATGGATATTTTAATCGAATTTCTTCAGAAACTGTGCATTCTGATTTTACCCGAAAATGACATGCCATTTTGTGAGAATTGTGAAATTTTGTGAAATTCTGTTTGGCCATGTATTTTGCATGAAATTATTATCCTATTGGCTAGTTTATGACTTGCCTTAATTTTTATAATTTTTGGGAATTTATAGATATTAAATTTAATATTTTTGAAAATAACAAAAAAGCTGGAATTTAAATAAATGAAAAAGGGCATGAAAAATGGATTATTTTATTGGCCATAAATTCCATTAATTTTATTTCATAAATAATTATACCATGTTCATGTATGGTGAGGTCTTGATGTATGCATGACATTGAATTGACATACATGTGTGAATTCCATGCCAAGTATGACCTGTTGGATGTCACGCCATATGCCATGCTAAATTAAGACTGAAATCGGTAAACATGGATAATGATAAGTGAGGAGGTGGTTGTGGTGGAGAATGATGCCCGAAATGTATAGAGATGCATTGCCGGATGGCCCTGGGAGATTCAGGATGCCCGGAACGTGGGGGTGCCGGAAGCCCTGTCGGAGGTCTTTGCCCGAGGGGAATGCCTCGCGATGCCAGGATTGGGGTGCGGGATGCCCAGCCAGGGAGTGTAAATGCCGGAAGCCTTGTCGGAGGTCTTTGCCCGAAAGGAATGCCTCGTGATGCCAGTTGGGATACGAGATGCCCGGAATGTGGGGGGCCGGATGCCCGGTGGCCTGGAATGGCTGAATGCCGGAAGCCTCAGAGGTCTTTGCCCAAGGGGATGATGAAATTGATGATTCGAAGAATGGGTGATGTGGTGATCAAATTGAAAGTTAAAAGTGAAAATTAACCCGTGGCATGATGATATGCATGATGATATGCATGCATGATGATGATGATATATGATATGGCATGATGATATGCATGATGATGATGACAATATGTGATGTGATATGATGATGATCACCCATGGCATGATGATATGCATGATGATGATGATAATATGTGATGTGATATGATGATGATCACCCGTGGCATGATGATATGCATGATGATGGTGATGATGATGATGATGATATATAATATGGCATGGTGACATGTGTGAGATGATGATGCCATGATGATGGTGACATGTGTAATATGATGATGCCATGATGATGGTGACATGTGCAATATGATGATGCCATGATGATGATGACATGTGTGATGTCATGATGTCATGATGATGATGACATGTATATGATTATGATCATGATGCATGATAGTATGCGCATGGCTTCAAGGTAAGTAACGCCTGCAGTGCATGTATAATTTGCATGATGCATTGAGTGGTTATTGGATTCTTTTACCTGCTGAGTGGTTATACTCACCCCTTTTGGGGACCAACATTTCAGATTAGCAGCATGCCGCTTCCTGCCGTTACGCGGGGTACATTTTACGGTTTACCATCCGACGTCGAGGTAGAGTGCGAGGAGTTCGGCTGTCCTTCGGTACCTGGATTGACATATATTCGTGTGCGTTGTTTTGTCATGTACGACATAGGCCTAGCTGGGGGCCCGATTGTCTAGGAGTTCGTCTCCGTCCACGTTCGTTGCAACGGGGTGATGAGAGGGATGCTGCCACCTCCACCGCCTAACGCATCGGATTGGGTGTGAGGCCCGTGCGTGACGAGTAAGAGCTGGATCTTTTTGGATAGTTAGCTGACACTTATGATGGGGGTTATGCACGTGAGATGTAGAGGGTCGAGGGTTCTTTTTGGGGTTTTAGGCTGGACATGGTTGAGTCCTAGCTTTTCCTTTTTGATGTATCGACCCAAAAGAAGTCTCATCTTGAAAATATATGTAAATAAAGTGTCGTGGCTTTTCTATAAAATCATGATGATTAGTGGTGTGTATTTGTATCATGGTTGGTAGGGGGAGAGATGGTGATGTTTGAATTTGCTTCCGCTAGTGAGTCGCGCTGGGACCGTGTTGTTTTAAAAAAAAAAATGTGTCTATGAAATTACGACGCTTCTTCTAAAGGAGAAAGGTAATAAGGTGTAACATTGGCGCGGTGGCGACCTACGAAGGGTTCGGGGTGTCACACAAATGGGGGGAGGCATGCAACCGGATCCCCCCCCCCCTCCTTTGCACGTCGACAACCCTTCATGGGCTTGGGACAGCCATGGGCCGGCGGTAGCTCTCCTCCTTGGGCTTCGTGGGCCGGCCGAGAATGGGGTGAGGCAATGGGCTGGTTTGGGCCTTTAAATGTCAAGCCCATCCTCATCCTATTAATTCACCTAATCCTTAATTATATATACACTTAATTGAGATTTATTATTCACCAAAACTTTGTGACCCAATTTAATAAATTCCAATCCATAACCCACATGGCCAAAAATAGAATTTTCCTATCAAATAATTACCCACCAAAAGCTTGGCCAAAGTTTTAATGCAAGACATGAATTAGAGCACCCCTAAGGATTGGCAAGAAATTCTAGGATGCCACATCCAGGCAACTCCTAAGGAAATACATCTTGAAATTCATTAACTACTCGAATTTCATCAAGCTTAGGCTCTTCCTTAGTATAATCTTTAACCATGGCTAGGTACCCTTGACATCCTTTGTCAAGTAACGCATGGGCTTCTATTGCTTAAATAAGTGCAATAGATAGGTTGGTCTAACCTCCCAAAAATTCACAACTAAACTGATCAGGTAAAATAAATTGGATCAGTTTTCTATAGCAATCCATTTTGGCCCGATATTTATGAAGCCAATCCATTCCTATGATAACATCAAAATCATACATAGCCATTACGACCAAGTCTATTTCCATATCCTTTCCTCCCATTGTTATCTTACAATTTCCACACACCAGCGTAGACAATACCATATTCTTTAAAGGTGTAGAAACACAAAAAGGCGTCTCAAGAGACGTAGTTCCTATTTTACTCAACGGTCTATACCTTTCAGACACAAATGAATGCGTAGCACCCGTATCAAACAATGCATATGCCTTTTTATCATTTATAAGGATCGTACCTAAGATAACATTCTTCGAAGCTTCCGCTTCCTTTTGGGTGATCGCATACACCCTTCCTTGTGCTGGTGATCATTGAGGATTCCTTGGTAGGTTTGGTCTAACAGCACTCTGCTGTGTCTATCGCACTAAGCCAACACTCACTTGTGACCTTTATTGTGGGAAGTTTCTCTTAAGATGACCTATTTTTCCACAACCATAACATCTCATTCGTCCATTGCAAGGTCCTGGGCCATGTCGCCCATCACACTTTCGACATTCTTCATTTTGATAAGGTGCTCTTCCTAGATTCAGGCCATCCCTGCCTCTTCCAAAATTCCTGAAATTGCCCTTCTTCTTAGACTCCCAGGTTTGACTTTGACCTATATAGGGTCTCTTACCCCGTCTCACATCACTAAAAGGTGATTGTCTCTTATTCTCCGACTGTTCCCTTACTAACTCCTGCTCCACCAACTGTACCCTTTCATAGATCTCATTATAATCTCTTATGTTCAAAGGCACCAGTTGTTTCCTGATATCAGTTCTCAACCCTTTCAGAAACCTCTTAGCTTTCTCTTCTTGATCATCAATTAGTCTAGGAGCATATCTAGACAATTCAAAAAATCTTGCCTCATATTGATCCACTTTCAGCTCTTTTTGTTCTAACTAAACAAATTTTATAATTTTCTTGTCCTTAGCACAGTCAGAAAAATGCTTTCTATTGAAAGCTCTGACAAACTCGTCCCAATTAACATCAATACCTGGTGGAAAGCTTGTGTCCCTCGAAGCTCTCCACCAAAACTTTGCATTTCCCTCCTGCTGGTACTCTGCTAAAGTTATTTTCTCAGCATCATTGCAGTCCAACAACCAGAAAATTCGTTCCATCCCATCAATCCAATGCTCCGCCTCCTCAGGACTTCCCATTCCACTGAACTTAGGTGGTTTCAACTTCAAAAATTGCTCCACAAGTCCTTGAGTACGGCGTTCTGCTCCGGGTTGTTGCTGCACTTGTCTTTCTATCAAATTTCCTATATTGGCCAATGCATGCAGGATATCTTCCATCCGGGGTTCAGCCCTTGCTGCAGAGGCTTCAGCCCTCGACGGATGATGACTTCCATATCATACCATGATTTTCCTGCAGTTTCCAAGCATTTGCCTCAGGAAATATCTGTGACTCAATGTCTTCATTAAAAACAACAGCAACTAAGGAAAAATAAGTAACATAACCATGTTACTGATACCTAAAAGCAACTCATAATAACTACTAGGGATCTACGAGTGAATACTCATCACCCGTTATTCAAAGTTACCCAACTATTCTAGTTAATATCCTATGGTGCGCATTGTCATCATGTTCCTCAATTTCCAAATGAGACTCCTTATCACTCCAATCTATAACCATTGCTCTGATACCAACCCGCTTGCGGCACCCCCAAACAACTGAGGTCGCCACAGATACCTATCACTCCACCTAATGAATACCAGTTACATCTCTTTGTTTCAGGATTAAAGAAGAACCGTAGTTCATGGGCATTTTTTTTTTTTGAAAATGGTCCCAGCGCAACTTATTAGCGGAAGCATAGGCAAGTCTCACCATTTCTCCCACCAATAACCATAATGCAATGCACACCAACTACGCACCATAAGAAAAGATAAAGCCGAGCCACTTTTATTTATATTTTCATGATGGATTTCTCGGGTCGGTAGAACCAAAAAGAAAAGCCAAGACTTTTAGCTAAACTTGGCCACAGCTCAAAAGAGAGATCTCGACCCCCTATATCGATCATGTGTAATTCTCCATCTCTAAGTGTCGACTATCCTCAAAAAGTGTCAGCTCCCACTCCTCACGCGGGCCATCACACCCACCCTGGTGCGTCGGGCGGTGGCGGCGGCGGCGGCAACATCCCCCCCCCCATCACTCCGCCATGGCGAACGTGGACCGACAAGAAATCCTGGATGACCGGGCACCCAGCCAAGCCCACATCATACATCACCAGCACACGAACCCATATAAACGTCAGACTAGGGATGGTGACACAATCCAACTCCATACAATCGACTTCCACGTCAGATGGAAGGCCGTAAAAGGTACCCCACGTGACCGGAGGGAGAGGCATTTTTCTAATCTGAAATGTTAGTCCCCAAAGGGATGAGTACAACCACTCAGCAGATAAAGGATCCATTAAACTACTCGATGCATCAAACAGAACAATCATGACATCATAGTAGAGTACATATCATTCATGCATCCAAGCATAACTTACCTTGCAGCCATGCATATGTCATCATAATATATGTGCATACACCATCATGCACTCATCATCAATCATTCATGCATATACCATCATGCCATAGGTGCATATACAACCATGCACTCATCATCAAGCATTCATGCATATCCATGCCTTATGTGCACATACCACCATGCACTCATACATATCATATCATACAGCCATGCATACATGTCACCATACCATGCATGATTCAATTTCAACTTTTTATCTTTCGATTAGATAACCACATTTTTCTTTCCCGGGACCAGTAATTGCATCCTACATTTTATCGCTCGCACCCAACCTAGCATCACGAGGAACCTCCGGCACACACCTCCGAGCATCCGGCACCCCCACGTTCCGGGCATCTCGTATCCCAACTGGCATCACGAGGTATCCCCTTGGCACACACCTCCGAGGCTTCCGGTACCCCCACATTCCGGGCATCTCGAAACTCCCGAGGACATCCGGCACCCCCACATTCCGGGCATCCGGCACTCCCTTCTGGGCATCCCGACACTCCCGGGGCATCGTCGGCTCACCCCTCCGACGGCATCCTCATTTATCATAATTCATATTCACAATTTGTGTCTCAATATCAACATGGCACATGATGTGATGGCAACAAGGTCAATTTCAGCTTTTGATTTTATATGTAATGCAAAATATCATCACTTGTGCAGCAAGATTCAATCACTTAAAACAATAAAATTTATGGGGCTCATACAAAACAGAATAGTCCATGCATTGCAGCTTTTGAAATTCGCACAATCCAGCTTGCACAGTTTTAGAAAACTTTTTAATTAAATACCCAATTGACCTTAAAAAATTATAAAATTCGAACATGTAATATTCAAGACATAAAGGCAGATATTCATGAAGAACACTACACCAAAAGACCCTCATACAATTCGGTGTAGACCATGCATCACAGCACTACTATTCTAACAGTTCAACTTGCACAGTTTTTTAAACAAATTTGGTTAAATAAGCAAATGAACTTAAAAAATTACGAAATTTTAATATGTTATAGGGAAGACATGAAGAGAGATATTTTATGCAGAAGAAATTACCGAAAGAACCTCATAAAAAACGATGTAGTCCACGCAATGCAACTTACAAAGTCCGAACACATCAGATTGCACAGTTTTAGAAACAATTTCGATTAAATATCCAAATGACCTTCAATAATTATGAACTTCAACTATGTGGTATTCAAGACCCAAATTTATATATTTGATCAAGACATCAAAGTCCTATTCGTCCTAGGTAATTAAATATAGGCGGTTAAAACTTCTGTTCCTAGTACAGAAATTTCCAGAATTAACTACCTCCAAAAGACCACGATTTCACCTACCTATTCTTGTTTTTTTTCTCTAAATATTTTATATGTTAAACCTCAGGATTTCCTTTACATCTTTTGTTAAGAAATAAAATTTAAATTTCAACAAAAAGATTTCCTTACAGTCCATGCATTCATCAAAGGTGGGTACCAAAATCTCTAGATCCAGTCTTTCCAAATAATAACGATTTCACCCACTTACACTTGTTTTTTTTGTCTCAAATTTTAGTATGTTATACTCCAAGAATTCCTTAACAACTTTCATTTAGAATTCAAAGCCAAAATCCAACTCGAACATCACATGCAAGTCACTAGAACATCCAAGGTCGAGCTGTTTTCTCAAGAACAGTACACTAGCCTAGAACATCACTCTTAAAACTTCAATTTTTGACATCCTAAACATCCGAAATTTGTCGCCATTCAATCACACACACTAGGCACAACATGCAAGAGTAGATCAAGGATCCCACTTGCCTCTAGACCGAGCAAACAGCGAGCACAACGGCAAGACAACGGCGGCGACGAACGGTGGTGCACGGCGGATGATCGACGGACGGTCCTCCTCCTTCCTCTCTTCCCTTCTTCCTTTCTTCCTTCTCTTTCTCTCTTCTCTCTCTCTCTCCCTCTCTCTCTTGCTTAACCGGCCACTTTCCCTCTAATTTTCTTCCCCTCCATCATTAGCCATCATTAGATTATGCATGGAGGACACTTGGCCGTCACCATGGGACAAATGGGGGAGGCATGCAACCGCACTCCCCCCCTCCTCCATGCGACAACAGCCCCTCATGGGCTTGGGCCAGCCTTGGGCCGGGCAGCTTCTCCTCCTTGGGCTTCGTGGGCCGGTCAAGAAAGGGGTGAGGCTATGGGCTGGTTTGGTCTTTAAATGTCCAGCCCACCCTCATCCTAATAATCCACCTTAAACCTTAATTATATAAACACCTAATTGAAATTTATAATTCACAAAACTTTGTGACCTAATTTAATAAATTCCAACCCATAATTCACATTGCCAAAACTAGAATTTTCCTATCAAATAATTTCCCACCAATAGCTTGACCAAAATCTCAATGCAAAACATGAATTAAAGCACCTCTAAGGATTGACATGAAATTCTAGGATGCCACAATTAGGGCTGCATTCTCAAACAACCCGACTCGCCGATAGTGCCTCGTGGTGCAACAGGGTCCGGACACAATGGGGCTCTCACCCTCTCTGGCGCCCCCTTCCAAGGAACTTGGGCCCGGTCCGTCGCTAAGGATGCTTCTCCAGACTACAATTCAAACGCCGAGGGCGATCGATACGCATGCTAGGCTCTTCCCGGTTCGCTCGCCGTTACTAGGGGAATCCTTG
>NC_052613.1:22661667-22726396 GCF_016545825.1 Eucalyptus grandis
AATTCTCCCATCCTAAACCCTTGACTAAAATTAGTATCCATCAAATTTAGAAGATTGTGAAGTTCGGCTCGCTTTCATCCCTTTAAATACTCTACACCCGTGTTGCTCTCCTATGCCTATTTATGTCGCTAATGTAAAAACACCTAATTTGAAGATGGCGATGGTGCGAATTGCATTCGGTGCTTTTATCCCAACTTATTCAATGGTCCTTGCAAATCTTCGGGAAAACCGCAGTGAATTTGTAGTTTTCAACTTCTCTTGCACCGAAAGATCCTGCAAAGGAACTGAATATCTGTTAGATAGATAAAGCACTACATAAGATACCGAGCTCTTCCTTGAGCTTCTTCTCCTTTTGCTGACCATAAGCTTGAGCTAGTATAGCTAAAATGTTTTTAACTCGTCAATATGTTTAGCAAAACTTACCAAACGTAGGGCAATACTTAACTCAGTAATATTTCTAATCCATCACTCAAATTGTTTTATAAATTCGCAACATACCCGTCTCCATTACATGCTTCACCGCCACTATTGGAAATCAATTTATGAACAACGTTCAACAATTCCAATGTCAAAAAGTTACAAACACAATAATCACATTCATGTCTTCAGCTACTACCACATTAATAGCTTGAACTTTCACATGTGACATGAATCGAAACTACATTTCTACATATAAATGCGATGTTATCAAGAAAGATTATGAGACTGGATATTGCTGGTTCACAAATGGAGACAGGTTGCATACAACGATGTTATTAGACCAATCAATCTAAAAGCTTCAAATGGACATCTTTTCATCTTGAGGTGAAGAGACTGAGTTTTATGTGATGGTCATTCGAAGATTCGACTCAAAGCACTTTCAAGTGATCGATCTTGTGATAAGGAAGGTATTGCCTATCATACCGGTTCTCATGATAAGGAAGGCCTGTATGTCATTAGAAAGTCTTGCTAGGCGGCGGAGCTTTAATTCTTGTCAAAATGGAGGCCATCAGTTGCTTTTAGCCTATGAATCCAAGTCACTTTAGTTTACTTGCATCATGCATACATCACATAAATGCATGCTCATCTTTAGATACCAATGAATTTTCGGCTGGTATGATAAGTACATACATTAGGAATTAGTTGGTGCCTCTAGAATGAAATTTACGAGAGAGCCCACCTCGTGGAGCAGGACTTCATGAGGGAAAGAAAAAGAGGTGGGGTATAAGACAAGGCCAATTCAACAAATTGCATCAAATAACGTCAGACGTGAAAAGAGGCTAATCTATGACTGAGTGAGCGGATACAATATTTTAATGGCCCTGTCACAGGAAAGTAAACAACATGGAAATGAGCTACGCCAAATTCTATGCAGATATTTTGGGTGTGGACAGTAGGACCACATAGTTAGGACTGCCCTCAAAGAAAGGCAGCAGTCACGTGTTATACCAGTACGACAATCGCGACAACTTTTGGGTGGGGCCATCAATGAAATACGTACAAGTAACTATAGCATTCATCAAAGAGACGTTAGAGGAAAGAAGTTCGATTTCCAAATAGCGGATCATGGGATAGTAACATTTCATCACCATCTAAGAGGTACAAAAAATGTACCAAAACCTTCGCCAACATCATTGGTGGAACGAGATGAAAACCGATATTGCCAAACACGTCTCACAATTTCTAACATGCCAACAAGTGAAAGCAAAAAGTCATCAGCTAGCAGGAATGTTAAGGCCATTATAAATTCTTGTACAAAGGTTACCAAGGACATCGAGAGGTACATAGAATTGTATGTAAGTTACCAAAGACATCGAGAGGTACATAGAATTGTATGTAAGTCAAATTGTACGGTTACACAGAGTTCCTGTGACTATAACTTCGGATCTATGACGTCCGGGTTTCAGGCCGATTTGTTTAATGAGCTTAGTGATTATAGCTACGTTTATTTTAACTGACATATACAGATCGGTGGCTTCGCTGTTTCTACATTCGCGTGAACCTGGCTCTCATTCATTCCCATTCCTTCATCTCCTCTGCATCTCTTTTCGTTGCCATCTTAGCACACTCTTTCTATTCTGTGCGACACCGAGCCCCATACGACCATCGGAGAACCCTCATCCAGCTAGCAGCTCAGCTCAGCCCCTGTTGTCCTGCATCATCCACCGAAAACAGGTTGCACATTGGGACATTTTGACCTGCTAAGCTGCGACAACACTCATAGGTTGATTATTGTGCATCAAGGTCGATTTCCTTAGATTCCCATTGTCTCATTTGATTTCGTACATATCCGTGTTAATTGGCGATTTGGGTACATGTACATAACCAATACTGTTGAGTTTATGGTTGATTGAGCTTGGGAAGTTGTTGTTGATGTGCCAGTTGTTGAGATTTATACATAACCATTTGAGGGCGAATGACACAAGTCGTGGATGAAATTTGAGGACGTCATTTTTACAGGATCGGTTTACTACAAATTTTTGAGGCTTTATTCGAAAGTTGCACATTATACTGTGTTCTATAAGATACTTTAATTTTGAATTTTTAACTTCATATGATCAAAATATGTTTGGAAAAGTAGGCGGGTTTGGAATATGTTTTCTTGGAAACTTACTGACCCTTACCCTCACCGCCTTTGATTTCCATAACGAAAGTAGTACAACTTCTTAAGAAAGGTTGACAAGGTTACTTAGCATCCCGGTGGTGCGGGAGTTTCTGATGTATTCCTAAGGAGCTACCAGGATTACTTACCACCTTAAATGGAGATAGGGTTCACTATTGAGCTGGTTCAGAACAAAACCTATTTATAAAGTGCCGTATCTTGAATGTCTTTGGTGGAGCTTAAGGAGTTCAAGGTGCAATTACAAGAGTTACTTGATAAGAGTTTTATAAATCCTAGTGCCTCACATTGGGGTGCGCCGGTTACGTTCGTAAAGAAGAAATACGGGTCATTACGTCTTTGTATCAACTACCGACAATTGAATTGAGTTACCATCAAGAACAACTATCTACTACCACGGATTAATGACTTATTCGATCAACTTCAAGGAGTAGCAATATTTTCCAAGATTGATTTACGCTCAGGATATCATCAGGTGAGAATTAGTGGATAATATTTGAAAGACGGCTTTCAAAACTCGATATGGTCATTATGCCGTTTTTGGTTTGGCAGATGTCTGCCACAAGCCCAACTCTCATGGATCTCATTAACCGAGTATTCAAACCATATTTGGATCACTTCATCATAGTATTTATCGATGACATTCTAGTATTCAAAGAATACGACAAAACATGAGCAACACTTGAGAGTGGTGACTAGTGAAGGATATTAGTAGATCCTGCTAAGGTGGAAGCAGTAATAAATTGGCCAAGACCAACTACAATTGTTGAAGTTTGAAGTTTCCTTGGCTAGATTTTTTATCAGAGATTCGTAGAACGATTCTCTAGTGTTGTTGCTCCCCTCACTCAATTACTAAGGAAGTGAAATTTGAGTCGATAAATAAATGTGAACAGAGTTTTCAAGAATTAAAACAAAAGCGACAATGGCTTTTGTACTCACAATTCTGTCTAGATCAAGAGGTTTTGAAATATACAATGATGACTTGCATAAATGACTTGGCTATGTGTTAATGCAGCATAGTAAAGTGGTGGCCTATGCGTCCAAGCAATGGATGGAACTTTTGAAGAACTATACCGTGAAATATTATACCATCCCGATAAAGCAAATTGAGTTGCTGACCCCTTAATAGTAAATCCTCTCTTGCACAAATAATGGCTCAAGAGTGGAATCTCCTAGAAGAAATATGTGATTATGACTTCAAGTTTGAGATAGGACAACTTGCGGGGTTATCGGCTATGCTTAAAATTGAGCCAAAGATAATATTGAAGATAAAAACATTACAGCAGCTCGACTCGGAGATTCAAAAGGTTTGGAACCAAGCCATGGATAAGAAAGTAAGTGATTTCCACATTACGGAAGATGGAACCGTGAAATTCCATGAGCGTTGTTGTGTACCCAATGATGATAAACTTAAGGAAGAAATCTTAGAAAAGCGCATCGAAGTAAGTAATACAACATCCACCTAGTAATATGAATATGTACTAGAACCTTCGACAAAACTACTAGTAGAATGGCTGGTATGAAGGCATATATTGCTAAGCATGTTGCCAAGTGTTTATTTTGTCGACAAGTGAAAGCTCAACGTTAAGCCAAGCACTTAGAGTTATTACAACCACTTGAAATTCCCGAATGGAACCGTGAACATATTACTAAGAATTTTGTTATGGGACTACCAAGGAGTTAGAGGAAATGACTCGATATGGGTAATAGTTGATCAATTGACAAAGTTGGCTTATGTATGTACATCTACATGGAGTACCGATGACTATCACTTCTGATTGATATCCTAAATTGATGGCCGACAAAGAGACATTGGAGGACATGTTGAGAGGTTGTACAATTGATTTTAAAGGAAGCCGGGATGAGCACTTGCATCTTGTCGAATTTGCTTATAATAATATTCATCAGAAAGCATTTGTATGTATCCATTTGAAGCACTATATAATCTTGAGTTGGTGCAACTTACTACCGAGGCGGTGTAGGTAATTAGTAACTTATGGCCTATTGGTTGGCTTTGCCACCAAAACTTGCTCAAATCCGGCACATGTGCTCAACTTCGAAGAGTTTGAGGTGGACAACCAAAGGTCGTATATTGAGGAGCCGATCACGGATCATGGATAGACATGAGCAAGTAATCAAAAATAAGGTCATTCCTTTAGTTAAAGTCCTATGGAAGCACCATGAAACATAAGAGGCTACCTAGGAAAGTGAAGAAATCATGAGGCACAAGTACCCTAACTTATTTTGAGTATACCCGGATACATTATGAAATTTAAGGGGGAGAGATGCCCTAGTCGAGTCGGTAGCCAGCAAGAAGCCAACAGTCAAGGGAGGGTCTGCGGTCAAGCCAAGACAATGCTATATGCATAAGTATGATATGTTGATATTTTTTTGATAAGCCAAAGGTAAGTATGCATTGAAGCATTTTGCGATGGACATTTGCATATAATCAAGGGTACTTTCTAGACTATGATGATAAGATACTTTCCTAGTAGAGAACTAGGAATTTTACTTACTGAGTTTCCCAAAAACTCACTCCTCATCTTTCAATCTTATAGACATGGAAGTCTCACATCAGCCTTTGGGAGTTGCAATCACGCTATAGGAGATAGGATTTCTCTTGGCCTATGTGAAAAACTTGTACTGTGATGTAGAAAGGAAAGAAGAATCTAGAGAAAGGGCTTGTAAAAGTACTATTATAATATAAATTAATGTGTTATGTGTGATGTATGTCTCGTCTTCCAACTATTGGTTGAGATACCTCACACGCCTATTACTAAAGTGTACTATCTTGGATCAACGGCTTAAGATCCAAGCATTTACAAAGAGGACAAATGAAAGAAATCTGCACAAACGAATTGAACAAATGAAAAAGAAAAATTTTCTTCTCGCTATATTGTTCATCATGCTCTCTGGGGCGCCTAATTTACTGTTCATTGGGGTTAAAATTCGGAGGATTGACTTGCCCGACCTCTTCTACAATCTCACCAAAGCGTTTGTCATGGTATGCCTGTAAGTCTTGTGATGGTTTTATTAGTGATGGGCTTAAGGCCCGTCTCGCCCATGTTGGGCCTAAGCCCGGCCCACAGGAATAGGGCCCGTGGATGGAGGGACATATAAAAGGGATGACGAGAGAGGGAGAAGACACCTTTTGGAAACCAAACGTACGTACGTCTTCTCCCGCACACTCTCTCTCTCTCAAAAGAAAAGGAAAACAAGTAAGGCTTCGGCAACTTTTCCTTCCCTTCAAGGCGTCATCGGATCGAACGAGGCAAGATTCTCTTCCTCTTATCGGCGTCGGTGTCTAATCTGTGGCTAACAAGTACGCTCGAATCCGTGGTATGCTTTACAATTGGTGATACGTGATTTTCTCGGGCTTGTCTTCCGCATTGCTTTAGGGGTTCGATTTAGTGTCGAATCCGTTTTGGGGATCCGTTATTCCCAACATCTTGCTATGTACATTATGTGTTAGGGTTTTGTGGGATTACTTGTGGGTTTCGATTGTTGCTATGGCCTCTTCATCTTTATAGGTGATTGATCGGTTAGGTAAGGCCCAAATTGGTGTGGATGGTGTAAGTGGGTGAAGCCCATTCCCGTGCACAAAACCCCCGGTCCTTTGAGGTCGCGGGACAAGTGGGCTTGTCCAAAGTAGAAACAAAGTCTTCGATGGAAGGCAAGTGAGGATCCAGTAAGGCCCTCGCGGTTCGGTTGATCCTCGGACGAGCGAGTTAGGTCCACTTCCATTTGACCCCGACCCAAGAACCAAGAATCTCGAAGCTCCAACCTCCACCTACCCAATCACAGGCCAACGTCACACAAGCGAGTGAAGGGATACGACCTAACGTACATCACCCCTACTTATGTGGACAACAAGCCTATCATTACTCTCTCGAGGATGTATTGGAGGCCCAAACCTGAAATGGCACTAATGCCTAATCGGGTACTACATTGGGAGGAAACTTCCATTCAAGATGATCGAGACAGCTCTAAAATACGCCTGGGGGACCAAAGCTCTCTTAAATGATGGTAAATGACTACGGTTTCTATTTCTTCCACATCCCAAACCCGGAATTTTGTAGGAAGATTCTTGATGATGGTCCTCAAATGGTTGCTAGGGTGCCCTTTATTCGCAACAATGGAAGCCTTTCTTTGGAATTAAAGAAGGACAGCCACTCCTCCATTCCGGTTTGGATTCGCTTAAAAACCTCCTCCCCTTTGACCTTTGGTCACCAGCAATAAGTGGGATTACTAGTGCTATTGGGAAACCCCTTTTATGTCACCAACGCACGGAACAAATGAGGATGTTATCCTTTGCTAGAGTGTGTGTCAATATCAACGCACGGCAACCTCGATGTAACTTGGTCGTGGTTGTCCCAATGGAGTAACTCGAGTTGTAGAGGTTGAATATGAGTGGAGACCGGTGGCTTGTCCTAAATGTGGCACTTTGGCGACAAGTGTGCGACTCTTGAATCATTATCTAATCCGAGACAGACCTTCGGCAAGTTCTAATCAATGAGGCTTTTCCGCTTGCGACGGGATTTTCGGCTTTGGTCCCGAGGTTATAGTAGATCCGAAGTCCTGAACCAAGATGGAAACAGGTGTTGAGGAAAAGAAGAAGCAACCCCTTAGCCCAAAGAGGGGATCGTTGGACTTACCGGTGGATCCTAGCATAGTAGGACAGATTCCTGAAGTTGAAGAATTCTAGTCCTGGAATTGCTTTAGCCTCCGCTTCTAACCGTAAGGCCCATAAGGACCAAAGAAGGCAAAGTCAAAGGCTAAGGAATCCCTCGCCCTCTCTTCCGCTGTACTTTGGAAGATGCACTGTGGAGGCTACCTCTACAGCCCTATTGTCCGGTTACGCGGAGGACTCTCGATGACTTGGTTAGCCTCCTCGGCAACGCCTATGAAGAGGACCGGGACTTACAAAGTGCCCTCCATCTGGGTAAGCCGTCCTTTACCGCAGGAAGTCTAGCTATAGGCATAATAAGATATTGCCCCTTGCCCCCGCCTCCGCCCCTTGTTGATTCCCTTGGTCCGGTGGCTAGTCGGCATTGATCTTCTAAGCGGAGGTAACCTCATGTTTCCGATTGTATATATTTATCTTTAATTACTTATGTACATAGGAGTTTGGAACATTAGGGGTCTTCTTGATCCCACTAGACAGCTAAGGTTCAAACTTAGTTTCCTCAAATAGTATTTGTGTTGTTGGTTTGTTGGAGACTAAAGTAACCAAGTCTCTCTTCCTTTCAATTTCTACGAGGCTCTTAATGGGTTGGTCTTGGGTGGCTAATTATGAGTTCTCACCAAGAGGGAGAATCCGGGTCGAATGGAACCCATCTCTTGTAAGCTTTGATGTTGATTCATCCCACTCTCGGGCGATTCATGGGAGTTTGAAGTTTCTTAGCTTAGGTTTGGATTGCTTTTTATTAGTTATTTATGCCGAGCATACCTTCATTTCCGTGGCGCTTTGGGAAGACCTAGTTCTTAGGAGTTCCACTCTTCGGACTCCGCTTGGTTGGTAGACTGGGATTTTTTAATGCCATTAAGGACTCGTCCGACCGGCTTAGGGGCTCGACATTGGATCCCTTGCTTTGATGAGTTCAAACAATACTTGGATTAATCGAAGCTTGAAGATCGAGATATGTTGGCTTTCGATTCACCCGGGCTTCTTCCTCCTCGGTCCTTCTCGCAAAGTAAGGAAGATTGATAGGGTCCTTGTTAATACAAAGTGGAGCCAAGATTTCTCTTTTTGGAAGCTTCATTCCTTGTCCCCGGTATATCCGACCATTCCCCATGGTTATTAAAGTCTTGAACCCTATTTTTCAGCGGAAGCTATTCAAGTTCTTTGACTTTTGGTCTAAGCACCCGTCTTTCCACTCTATTGTTACTCAAGTTTAGGAGACCCAAGGGGAGGAGTTCCATGTATGGGCTTGTTAACAAGTTGAAGACCCTCAAAGGTCGGCTCAAGCTTCTCAATAAGGAGTCTTTCTCCAATGTTTTAGGTAGAACGACTAAGGCTAGGAATGCTCTAAGCGCGCCGAATAGCCTCTAGCTAGACCAGAGTCCAGCATTGCCCTCGCATAGTTGGAGAAGACTCGTTGGCGTACCTTTGTGGACTTGCGAAGTCGGAAGAGTCTTTCTACAGGCAAAAGTCGAGAGTTAGGTGGCTGAAAGAAATTGACAAGAACACTATGTTGTTTCATCAGTCCATCAATAAAAGATAGTTAGTAAACAAGATTCTCTCGGTCTTGGAGTCCTTCTAAGCATTCTTGTCTCGACCCAAAGCAGTTCAACATATGTTTATCAACTACTTTCAAGACTTGTTGGTGTCACAGAGATGGTGTCAAGGTCAGGTTTGTGGAGGAGATCTAGGAGGTCATTCAATGCCCCCTTCATGAGGAGCGGTTTCCTCTCTTTCTCGCCCGATTTCCGACCGGGAGATTCGAGAGACCCTCTTCTCCTTACCTCGAGGTAAGGTGCCCGGGCCTAATGGATTTACTACTAAAATCTTCAAAAAAAAACTAGGAGGTTGTAGGGCCCTTTGGTCTTGGAAGCAATCAGAGACTTCTTTATTTCAGGTAAGCTTGTTTGTGAAATGAACAACACTATTTTACTGGTGCTGAAAGTGCCCAATGCCCACAGGTCAGGACTACAAACCCATAGCTTGTTGTAATACAATTTATAAATGTATTACCAAGATCTTGGCCAACCGAGTGGGCTACCATTCTTCAAGATGTTATAAGCCCTTTCTCAAATTGCTTTTGTTAAGGGACAACGAATCGGGGACAATATTCTCTGGGCCAGAGCTCTTGGGCTTCCATCTACACTCTTATTCACCTAAATGTGCAATTAAGATGGATTTCCAAAAGCCTACACGGTTTGTGTCCATACGCTAAAATTCTCCATTTCTTTCAATGGGGAGCTGCACTTTTGTTTTTCACTAGTGGCCATGGGCTCAGTTAGGGGGACCCTATGTCCTTGTTCCTTGATCATGGAGGTTTTTTCGGGGATTCTTGACCGTTGTTTAAGACAACCAGAATTCAAATTCTTTTGGAGATGCAAGGCAACAAGTATTTCGCACTTATTCTTTGCAAATGACATCTTCCTCTTTTGTGAAGCAAAGATGGCTTTGGTTTCTATCTGAATGAAGGCCTTAATACCTTTTCCTCGGAGTGAGCTCGAGACCAAACATTAGCAAGAGTGAGATCTTCCTTACTAGGGAGTCGGCTCTTTTGCATAACCAAATTACTTTTGCCCTTTGGGTTCCAAGAAGGGTGTCTCCCAGTTTGTTATTTAGAGTCCCCATTATTACCTCACGGCTAGATAAGGCAGATTGCAGTTCCCTTTGTCATCGCATTATGGCAAGGGTTCATCCCGGGTCCAAGTGTTTCCTTTCCTTTGTCGGATGGCTCCGGTGATCGGTTAGTCCTTCACTCGATCCAAGCTTATTGGGCTAGTGTTTTATTTTACCTAGAGTCATGCTAGACCGGATCAAACAAATTCGAGACAGTTCCTCTAGAAGGGCCCGAGCACTGGGTACCGGAGGTGCTAAAGTTTCTTGGGAGGAAGTTTGCCTTCCAAAGAGGAATGAGGCCTCTAAAAGTATTCATAGGCTGCGGGGCGTAACACCGCAGCCATGCTCAAACATATATGGATCCTTTTCTCGACAATGAGTCCTTGTGGTGCAAATGGATACATTCAACATTTTTTTAAATAAAAGAATTTTTGGATAGCCAAGTAGCCTACTTGTTTGCTCTTGGGCTTGGAAGAAGATTCTTTAACTTAGGAGGGAGTTTCGGCGGTCTTTTTAATGGAGGGTTGGGGATGGCCTTTCTGTGTCTCTTTGGTTCGACCATTAACACCACGGAGGCCCCCTTAACTGCTTTTCTCGGACTCTCTCATTTATAGCTTGGGTTTATCCAGTTTTGCAAAGGTGGCGGACCTCTACTCCATTCCCCGGTCCCTCAGAATGTTCTCAAGTCTTGGGGGACTCCCTCCCAATCTATCTCGAGTCTGGACCAGTTGTGTTGGATGAAGAACCCTTCAAGCTTGTTCTTGGTAGCTTTTGTGTGGGAAACCATCGATTCAAGAAGGCCTTGGTGCCTTTGGAGTGCATTCATTTGGAGCAAAAGCACCATCCTCCCGCAATATCAATTTATCTTATGGCTTATCACCAAGAATCGGCTTCCCACTTAAGCTATTTTACTTTCATATGGGAGAATTGAGAATGCGGCTCGTGCCTTTTGCAGTGCGGGGCCCGACTCGTTAATCACTTATTTTTTGGTTGTTGCATCACTACCGGGATTGCGTTCTTTTGGGCCGCAAGGTGCAACCTTCCTTGGCGGAACAAGTCTTGGTCGGAAAACCTTCAATGGGCATTGAAGTATCTCTTAGGCAAGGACTTCCATCGGTGCATTGCCCGATTCTCCTTTGGTGCCCTTTGCCATTTGATTTGGAAAAAGAGGAACAACATTCTCTTCGTGGAAGAAGGCCTTGATGTTTCCCAATGTTGTCAAGGATAAGGCCTTGAAGTTTCCCAATGTTGCCGACACTACTAGGAACAGGAGATTTCAATGCAATTGGGCCTTGACCCTTCTATTTTGCTCCTATGGCGACAAATTCTTCCTATTGACCCATCGTGCATTCTATTTGATGTTGTTGTTTTCCATTCTATTCGGGTGGTGGGCCTGCCGCATCTCATTCGTGGTCATAGACACAAGTTGTTTTATTTGGTGTGAGGGCGGGTTTTTCCAATCTGATCTTCCTTCCGGTGTTGTTGTTTTGTGCTGTTTCTTGCCGTCTAGTTGTTGTTGCTATTGGGTTGCCCTACCGGGTTTGCTTTTTGCTTTTTTTTTTGTTCGGTTGGTGGGCCGCAACCTCTCATTTGTTGATTCTAGAGTAAGGGGTTTCGTTGGTGAGAGGGTAGGCTTGTTGGAGTCTACTCTTCCTTTCTAGTGTTGCTGCTCCTTATTGTTTCTAGCTCACTTTTTTTTGGTTTTCACTATTCATTTTGGTGGGCGGTGCCCGATTAGGTCCGCTTTAGCTTTGTTGTTTCTTCTCACTTCTATTTGGCTACTTTTCTTTTGTCGGCACCCTTCCACTCATTCCGACTACATTGTCTTTTTGAGTGTAAGTTTTGGTTCCGAGACCCTCCTTTTGTATAGTTGTTTAAAGTTCAATATATTCCTACCGTAAAAAAAAAAAAACTGCGGAAAAAAGATGCAATCTTGGGCCCATCGATTCCTTTCATTTGCAAGCCTTCTTGATTGATTAGGTCTGCCCTTCACTCGATCCAAGCTTATTGGGCTAGTTTGTTTATTATTCCTAGTGTTGTTTTGGACCGCATAGAACAAATCCTTAGAAATTTTCTTTGGAAAGGCCTGGCTTGAGAAATGGAGGAGCAAAAGTGTCCGGGAGGATGTTTGCCTTCCAAAAGAGGAGGGATGGCTTGGCATTCACAAGCTAAGAGATTGCAATAAGGCAACCATGCTCATGCACATTTGGATCATGTTTACCGACAAGGAATCCTTGTGGTGCAAGTGAATCCACTTGAATTTTTAAAAAGGAAAATTTTTGGGTGGCAAGTAAGCCAACCCATTGCTCATGGGCTTGGAAGAAGATCCTTCAGCTTAGAAGGGATTTCCACCATTCCTTCCTATGGAGTATTGGGGATGGCTTATTGGTGCCTCTCTAGTTCGACCATTAGCACTCTAGAGGCCCTCTTAACCTAGTATTCTCAAACTCTCTCACTTATAGCTTCGGCTTATCCAAGCGGTGATGGTGGTTGAGCCATTAGGACCGTGTTGGAGTCTTGGGAGCATCCCTCCCCATCCTATCTCAGGTCCCGGATCAACTTCGCTAGCTAGAGAACCCTTCTAGTCTTTTTTCGGTTGCCTAGTTGTGGGAAGCCATTAGGAAAAGAAGAACCGAGTCCCTTGGGCTACAATTATTTGGAACAATTCGATCTCTCGGAGATATCAATTCAACCTCGGTTAATGGCTAAAAACCAGCTTCCCACCCAAGTTCTCTTACTTTCCTATGGAAGAATTGAGAGTGCGACTTGTGCTTTTGCAACACTAGACCTGATTCTATTGATCACTTATTTTTTGATTGTCGCATTATTGCTAGTCTTGCGTTTTTGGCTGCGAGATGCAACCTTCCGTAGTAGAACAGGTCTTGGTTGGATAATCTCCTATAGGCTATGAAGTTTCTTGCGAGCAACGAGTTCCATCATTGCATTGCTCAATTCTCCTTTAGAGCCCCGTGCCATATGATTTGGAAGAAGAGGAACATCATTCTCTTTAGGGAAGAAACCTTGGCGGTCGGCTTTGAAGAACCACCTCATCAAAGTGGTCAAGGATAAGGCCTTGACTTGTACCAACATTGCGGATATCACTAGGAATAGAAAGCTTCAACGCATTGGGGCATCGACCCTTCCATTTTTGCTCCTTTGGTGGCGAATCCTCCCTCATAATTCGTCATTGGGCATTGCAGTGCTGCCCCAATTTCATTTCCGGCAAAGGAAGGGCTGCTGGTCTATTTCAACTAAGGGGTCAACATTAGGTTCCCGTCCTTGGGTTTGCCGTTATTGGTGTCCTACTCTCCTCTAGTGGTGAAGCTTGGGTTGATCAGGGCTTTCCTTAGAGGCTTTGCTATGATGCTATTGGCGTTCGAAGGGGGCCAAGCTAGATCCGTTTTAGAGGTGTTGTTGCTCTTGTGAGGGCTCTTGCTAGTCAGCAGCCGGTTCCATCTTCCTCCTTGTAAATGCCTCTAGTTGGTTATTCTTGCTGTTGTTTCTTAGGTCCATGCCTTTGTTTTGGTTGTTTCTTGCCTTGGTTGTCTGTTCTCGCTACTTTTTGGTGGCGGTTGTTGGTTGTTTTCGTCGGCACCCTTCCACTTGTTTTGAATAATCTATCATGATGAGTGTAATATTTTTGGTCCTGGACCTTTTTGTGTAGTTAGTGGCTCAATATATTTTTGATTTACCCACAAAAAAAAACAATTGCGAAAAAAAAAAAAACTTTGGCCATTTGCTCCTTCTTGGTATACTATTCATGGATGCTCTCTAAGCTTGCGATTATGCTACTATTCCTACACTTCTAGTGTTGCTCGGGTCGGCTGCATTGGTCGATGGTTAGGGTTGATTTTTAGAGGCAAGGCTTGTCGACCCCCTCTTCATCCTCACAAAACCGATTGGCCCGATACGCTCTCTTCTTGAAGCTATGCGCTGTCCGTGTTAGGGTTTCTTGATTTTGTGCGGGTTTTGGCTTTTGTCATGTCTTCTACATCTATTGAGGTGATTGATCGGTAGGGTAAGGCCCATATTGGTGTGGATAGTATAAGTGGGCGAAGCCCCACCTCTCGTTCTCAAAACCCCAGCCCACTAAGGTCACGTAACATTTGGGCTCGCCAGAGCACAAAATGTGGTTTCGATGGAAGGCCAACGAGGATCCCGTAAGGCCCCTCCGGATTCAAATGGAATCCGTGGTCGTAGCCGTACTAGGTATGCCTCAGCGACCCCAGCCCAAGAACCCGGTATCTTTAGGAGCTCAAAACCTCGGCTACCCGATCTTGGGTCATGTCGCTAGAGCGACAACTAGGGGATATGATTTAACGTTTGTTCCACCAACTTTTGTTTACAATAAGCCTGTCGTTATTCTCTCCGAGGAAGTGCTGGAGGCCATCAACCGAAATAGCACGAGTGCCGAACAGGTATTATGTGGGGTACAAACTCCCGCTCACGAAATTTTCCTTGAAACATGCCAGGATCCGAAGCTTTTTGAAGTAATGGCAAATGATCGGGGTTTTATTTCTTTCACATCCTTGACTCGGAGTTTCGCGGGAAGGTTCTCAGGATGGCCCTTTAACGGTTGCAAGGATGTCGCTTATCCTACAACAATGGAAGCTTCTGCCGAAATTAAAAAGGACAATCATTCCTCTATCTCGGTTTGGATACAATTGAAGAATCTTCCATTTGATCTTCTAGTCCGCACTAGCGATAAGTGGGATTGCCGATCTTTGTTGGGAAACCTCTTTATTTTGATCAACGCATTGAACAAATGAGTATGATCTCCTATGCCGGGTGTGTGCGGAGATTAATGCAAAACAACCTTGATGTGATTCGGTTATTGTTGTCCTCAATGGGGTATCTCGACATGTGAAGGTCGAATACGAGTGGAGACCGGTGTCATGTCCTAAATGTGGCACCTTGGGCCACAAGTGTGTGACTCCTCCATCTTTGGCCACAAGTGTGGCGACTCCTCCATCTCCATCTAACAATGAGAAGGTTCTTTAGCAAGTCTTGGCTAGTGATGCTCCTTCTTATCGTGACTAGGTTCCGCTCCGTTCTAGAGGTAGCCCAACCAAGTTGGAAGTAGGTGGGGAGGAAAAAAGAAGAAGCAACCCTTGGATTCGAAGGAGGGACCGTTGTCCCTTCCGGTTGTCCATAATGCAATAGGAATGATCCTAAAGCTGAAAGACACCAGCCTTGGGATTGCTATGCCCTCTACCTCAACCCGTAAGGCCCAAAGGGGACAAAAGGTTCAGTTGAAGGCTAAGGACACCCTTGCCATCTCATATGTTGATTTGGAAGCCAACCAAAGTGGATGTTACCTCTAATACTGTCGTCGGCTCAGCTGGGAAGAATTGATGACTTGGCCGCCTTGCTTAGCAACTCCAATGAGGATGACCAAGACTTGTAGTGCCCTCCCTCTCCAAAAGCTATCCCCACTAGTAGGAAGTCGACTCTGCTGCACAAGATTCGACCCCCCGCCATGCCTCGCCCTTACCGATCCCCGTGGTTTAGTGGCCGGCCCAAGAGTCGGACGAGTAAGCGGAGGTGATTCCCGACTTGGCTGTATATACTTATACTTATTTAATTACATGTATATAGGCGTATGGAATATCGGGTCTTCTTGATCCCACAAGACATGTGGCATCCGAAAATCCCAACCATACCAATTGAGTAGACATGGAATAAGAGAGGAATTTGGACATTGGTCAATTAATTTTGTGCCAAAGGGATGGAATTCGGCCACGCATGCTGAAAATTGACTATAGGGATATCAAATTGATTTTTATAGAAACCAAGTGCTTAATAATTGTACAGAAACTGTGGGTTTATTTTTCAAAGATTGTGGGCCATTTAATTTGGACTTTTGGCCACAAAGTTTCGGGCCCAAAGCAAGCCCAAGAGGCCCACAAGGCTATCGACCGAAGGGAGGAGTGAACCAGATGGAGAAGGCCACGCCACCTCCTCCATTTGTCCTCTTGATGAAGCCACTTGTCTTCCTCTTGGAACCAAGTGTCTCTTGCATGCAGAATCTAATGATTACTAGCTAATTAAGAAATTAAAAAAAGAAGAAGAGGGGAGGTGGATTGATCGAGAGAGAACCACCGAAAGAGAGAGTGAGACCGAGCGGGTGAGCAAGCGAGAGAGAGAGGAGGAGAGTTCGAGCGGGAGAGGGCGCGCAAGTGTGGGCCGTGAAAGGGGAAGAGGAGGACCGTCTTCCACTGTGTACCAGCTGCCGCCGTTGACGCTGCCTAGCTTCACTTTGTTGATCGAGCCACGCCCGAAGTCCTCAAGTCGTTGTTTGCTTGTTGTGGTTGCATTGGACTTAAGGCAAGTGAAAGTCCATTGATCTACATTTTGTTGTGCTGTGATTGTCTAGTGAAGTGTAATGGATTTTGGAGATGCTTGAATCTTGATGCTGGTTGTTGGAATTTCGAAAGGATAGAAGTAGTTCTTTAGGACTAGTAAACTGTTTCATGGAAAAACAGCTTGACCTTTGGCGACTCCGTGAATTTTCTGTAATTATCTAGCCGAAATTTGACTTTATGTCCTTGATAAAAGTTGTAGATGACATCTTGAGGAGTAACATACTAAAATTTGAGAATAAAAGGACAAGTATTTATTGGTAAAATTATTTTTATTTGAAAGTGTTAAATCTGGAGACTGTTACTGAGGGTTAGGAAGAGTTATATTGATTATAGCTCATGATATATAATTAATCTGACTTTTATTTCTTCATAAAACTTTTACCTCTAGGTCTTATATATAACATATTCAAAATTCAGAATTTTCTGAGTTTATTTAGGGGTTATTCCGAAATTTTCATTAAAACTGCACATTCTGGTTTTTAAGCTGTTTTACTCCGACTTTGCTCAACTGATTTCAATTAGTGAAGTGCATTCTGTTTTGTTTGAAAACTATTTCAGTTCAAGAAACAATTGAATTGCTCTATGAGTTGTGATGTCTTGATTTGTTGTTTATACAATGGATGCGGTGACATTTAGTATATCATATGGCATCAAAGGTTATTTTGAAAGTGAGACATATATGTGAATATATCATGATGTTGATATTACCGTCGAGACCCTTGAGTCGACGATACCTCGGGAGTTTTGAGATACCCAGAGGTGTGTGCTGGATGTCCTCGGGAGTTTCGAGATGCTCGGAAGTGTGTGTCGGAAGCCTTGTGACACTAGATGAGGTACGAGATGCCCGAAGGTGTGTGCTGGATGCCCAGAGGTGTGTGCCGGAAGTCTCGCGATGCCAGGATTGGATGCAAAAGCCCGAAGGGATGCAAACACTGGTCTCCGGGGAAAATGAGATCTTTTTGAATATCAAAATGGGAAATGAATCGTGTACATGTGTGTGCATATGGCATGATACATGAGTTGTCTATGAATTGTGAGTTGGTATTATTTGGCATTGAAAATGTGGTTATTAAGGTATGGGATGAACCTTATGGATTTATATGCATGGTGGCATAGATGTTATGTGCATGAAATCTTGGTTGCCTTGCTTGTTGCATTGTGTAGTTTGATGGATCTTTTTACTGTTGAGTGGTTGTACTCACTCCTTTTGGAAACTAACATTTCAGACTAGGAGTTATGTCTCTATCGCTAGTCACCCCGGTACTTACTATGGCATACCGACCGACGTCGAGGTTGAGTGTACGGAACATCATCACCCGAGTACGGGGTTAGTTTTTGTTGGTGTGTAGGTTTTGGTTTTGTACGACATTGGATCACCCGCCAGCCCCGTCACTCGGGAGTTCTTGTTTGTGCATATACGCCACGACGAGGTTATGCTAAGGATGCCGCCACCGCCGGCCGACGAACCAAGTTGGGTTTGATTGAGCACGATGGAGGGATGATGAAGCTTCTTTTGGATTGCTGACACTAAATGATGGACCGATGTACATGACTAATGTAAAGTCAGTACTTTTGGTTATAGCCAAGCTTAGAAAAGCCTTGGCCTTTTGATGTATCTTGACTCATGATGTCCATCAAAGTTATGTAAATAAAAGTGTTCAGCCTAACTTATATAAGATGTGTAGTTGGTGTGTATTGCATTATCCTGTTGAGTATGGGGTAGGGAGATTTTGATTATGTTTTCGCTATATGAACTGCGCTAGGACCGATTTAAAGATATAAACCCCCAGGACTTATAGGCTCACTATAATTCAATGGTATCAAAGTGGCATGTTATTAGGACAAGTGAAAGGTAAGTGGTACTGTGGCGACCCTAGCGAATCGTGGGCTGTTACGGGGTGCCACAAGACAGGCTGAAGTTCGGAACCTTGTTTCCTCTAATATTCTGTGTGTTATTGGTTTAATGGACACTAAAGTCCCCGAGTCCCTTTTCCTTTATATTTCCGCAAGACTCTTGTTAGGTTGGAGCTGGGTGGCTAATTATGATTACTCTCCGAGAGGAAGAATTTGGATTGGTTGGAACCCTTCACTTGTTTGCTTTGATGTCTCCTCAACCAATGCTCAAGCGGTCCATGGGAGATTAAAGTATGTTGTTTCGGGCTTGCATTGTTGCTTCTCGGCTATTCATATGAGTGCCATCTTGCAGGACTCGTCTTGGCTGGTGGCAGGTGATTTCAATGCCATTAAGGACCCGTCGACCGGATAGGTGGCACATACGTTTGGATCCCCTACTTTGACGAGTTTAGTTAGTGTTTAGCTCAATCCGAGCTAGAAGATCTGAGGTATGTTGGTTTTTGTTTCACTCCGGGCTACTTCCGCTAGTCCTAACCGGAAATTAAGGAAGATTGATAGGGTTTGTGAATATAAAATGGAGCCAAGATTTCTTCTTCTTAGAAGCTTCCTTCCTTTCCCCAAGTATATCCGACCATACCCTATGGTTGTCGAGTCTTGAACCCTATACCTCATAGGAAGCCTTTTAAGTTCTTTGATTTATGGATGAAGCACCCTTCCTTCTCTTCTATCGTTACCCAAGTGTGGGAGACCCAGGGTGAGGGGGTTCTTATGACATTAGTAAGCAAGTTGAAGACTCTCAAGAACCGTCTCAAGCATCTCAATAGAGAGTTGTTCTCTAATATCTCTCGCGAGAACAATAGAGGCGAGGATAGCTTTACGTGCCACCCGGGTTGTACTACATGAGGACCCGGCCAACGTAGTTCTTGCAGAGTGAGAGAAGACTCAACGTCGGACCTTTGTGGACCTCGGAGCTAGGAAGAATCCTTCATAGGCGAAGTCTAGGATCGGGTGGCTTAAGGAGGGTGACAGAATACTAAATTCTTCCAACACTCGGTCAATAAAAGACAATTGAGGAACATGATTCTTTTGGTCTTGGATTCCTCTGGTAACCTAGTCACGGACCCTAAGGCGGTGTAGCAACTCTTCGTTACCTACTTGGGACCTTTTGGCACCACGGGATGTGCCTGTGAGGCTGAGATGCGGGAGGTCATTCTCAGTGTCCCTCTAAATGTGGAGCGGGTTAGTTCTCTCTCTCATCTTGTATCTCCGACCTTGAGATCCTGGATACCCTTTTTCCATTGGCTCTGGTAAGGCACCTAGGCCGAATGGTTTTACTATCGAATTCTTCAAACACAATTTGGGAGACCTGTAGGGCCTTTGGTCCTTGAAGCGGTAAAAGACTTCTTTAGCTCGGGTAGACTTCTTCGGGAGATAAACAACACCATCTTAGCTTTGGTGCCAAAAGTACCAAATGCTTCTTCAATTTCTGATTACGGACACATCGCCTACTAGTAATACAATTTATAAGTGCATTACTAAGATTTTGGCCAACCGAAAGTGGCTGTTTCTTCAAGCCATTATTAGCCTGTCTCAAAGTGCTTTTGTCAAAGGCCGACGGATCAAAGATAACATACCCAAGCCAAGAAACTCTTTAGTGGTTTCCACCTTGACCCTTATTCACCCAATTGTGCAATCAAAGTGGATTTCCGAAAGCATATGATAAGTAGATTGGGACTTCCTCGAGCTAGTCCCAAATTTATGATTTTATTTTCAATTGAATAAGTCAAGTTTTTCATCGACGCGCTTATAATTTTCTTTTCCTTGAACCGATCACTCACGGGATAACTAGTCATCGGGTAAAGCCGTTAAGGAATCTAAACATAATAGACTTAAGAATTCGACTAGGAATCGACCGCTAACTATGCTAATCTGCAAGGGTCATTACAGCAATGTCAAAATCGATCGGAGGTCTGGAGATAGGTCAATTCAACAAAGGTACGTGATTAGTGTGTGGCTGATTGCACATAATTGCAAAATTTATATTGAACGACACTAAACCGATTTTTCTGTCATTTATGTACCCCTGTGTCCCTATTTGAAACCTCAAGATTTTCATGACAACCAAGAGTCGCCAATATATCAAATATCTATAATGTGGCCTAAAAATAATCGACCATGGGTCGATGCGCTAAAAATTCTTAAAAGCTACCTAGTAGGTTAGGTAGCGCTAAAATCGTGCTTAGGATTGAAATTAACCGTGAATTTAAACTTGATTTCAGAAATTGAAAGTTCTATCATGTCAAAATTTATTATAGAGCAGTTGACTCATCTTCCGAAAATTTTTCTCGTAAATCGAGATTTTTGCCGAAAATTCAAAGTAGGTCAGTTTTTTTATTGGAAAAATCAAAGGACCATTTTTGGTCATGTTTTCGAGATTCAAGTTGATTCAATTGATGATGAAAAATGTTGATTGTGATGTGGGCACCTTGGATGAATTGTTTGGGCTTCAATTGGATTGATTAGAAGGGGAATTGAATGAAATTGATGAGCAAATGTCCAAAATTCGTAGGCCATGGAAGAGACAACATTTTGGACCCTTTGGCAAGCTTGTTGAGGAATATTGGAGTGGATAATGGCTGAGGATGTTGGCTGATGGATGGTGGGGCAAGCAAAGGAGAATTGGATAAGTGTTGAAGTTGGAAGCCTTTGGGGTCCCCTTGCTTCAAAAGAGCCTTCTTCTTCCTCTTGCTCCCTCCTTTCTCCATGGTTATGATCATTTGAAAGCTTGAGAGAACCAAAGAGAGACCGGCCAGCCTCCCCTTTGTCGTTGCACGCACACTAAAGCCCATTGCACACCGCACGTTGCCATGAGTTGTGCTCCACCCATTACACGTCGTCTCGCCTCCCCGCTCGTCGTCCACCTCCTACTCGCAGTCTCGAGCTCCCTTCCAGACGTCAAAGTCACGCCACTGTCCCCATCTAGCTGTTGGAAGCCCTGCCTAGCCCTTGTAGCTCCGCCTGCCCGCCTAGCCTCCCGCCTTGGCCATTCCAAGCTTGGTTTCCTTTGGTTCAGCCAAGAATAGAAGTAGAAGCCAGCAAGGGCTTTGAGACTTCAAGGCCGTTTTAGGTCTATTCGGGCCTTGTTTGGTGTCACCGCTAGGAGGTTTGTCGCCCGTCTCTACGTTGCCGTTGCCGTGGACTCACCGGAATGCTAAACCGGTGAGTTTACTCACTAAACTTTGCTTACGGAGTTAATGATGCTTAAGGGGTGATTACTTTAGGCTAAGTATGGATTTGGTGGTTAGTTAGAATGGATTAGTGATTTAATTAATCGTTTGTGCATGTTAGGTGGTTAGAAAAGATAGATTACTATATAAGTTGTACTATTTATCTAGATAGATTATGAAATTTTTCCGGCCCATTCGGGCAATTAATTAAGCGTTTCCAGCCTAAGTTGGTATTTTTGGTATTTAATTGCATTTACTTATTTATTTATTTATTGTATTTATTTAATTATTTAATATTTTCCAGAAATTATACCAGATAGCTTGTGACCGTAACTTCATGCCGATTGCAATGGTATGCTTAGTTTCTGCAATTGAATGCTAAATTGTACGGTGATAATTGTCATTTTGGATATTTATTCCAAAATTGAGTAATTTCGGTATTTTAATTAGAAAATCTCGGGTGTCGGGTTTTGACAACGAAAATGGTTTTAAGGACTAGATCAAATCATGGGATTTTAAAAGTGAGAATATTAATTTTTCTGGTTCAAAAGGAATCGTTAGCTTTGGTGAGCAATAATATATATATTAGCTTTGGTGAGCAATAAATATATATATATATATATATATATATATATATATATTAGCTTTGGTGAGAAATAATAATAAATCTCAACTTAGGTGAGCAAAGTGATCGAATTGAGTTGATTGATTGAATGGATCGATAGATTGATGGTTTGGGTTGAATTGATTGGTTGAGATTATGAAATATCGATGTGCGGGAGGGAACGAGGTAAGGTAAGTCTTCGACTTGTGTGTATAGCTAACTCTAGGTGTATTTCCTTCCTAGTCGGAGTTTAGGGATGAACTTGGTGAGACATTGTCTCACCCCATCGTGGGATCAACTTTGTCGGGTCCTTAGATGGCGGTTCCTCCAAAGCATTTTGGCCAGCCCAAGAGGGTCACCAAACAAGTCTTTGAGATTCCTCTTCCCGAGGGCCAAGGAGCTTGGGTCTATGAGCTTGTAAGGACCATTTTCTAGGTTGATGTGGGTTTATGTCTGAGGGTACCCCATCAATTCGTAGTGTGGTATTGTCGCAAGCGAAATGGACCAGAGAAGGTCCCCTACAAGATTCAAAGATCCGTGTCGGTGTTAGAGATCGCTTTTGGCGAGAGTACAATTGACCCCTCCCGGTGGTGCAATGGTGGATCCAAGTTCCCAAAAGAGTTTGGAGTTTTCAGCTGGGGATTTGAATGCCTAAAGGACTTGTTTTGTGCTTGAATAGACTTATTGTATATAGACTAGTATTGTAAATAAACTAGTCGGCTATGTATAAAGGTGTGTTGTGGTTGTGCAATTGTGATCCTATTTTTCTATCCCATCTTTGTGTTGTCTAGGGATTTATTTATATCTTCGCATACGCATTAAAATGAATGGGTCGGCAACGTGTCCTAGGATGTTATAGTTTAATCGACCACCGAGGGATGGACACACACTCGAGGATTAGGACATGACATCCCCGCCCGTAGTGGTATCGAGCTGGTCAATACTTGGAGTGATAAGGTGCGATAAGTTATAGGATAGTTAGTAGGAATGACCTCTATTTTATGCTAGTGCATGTCAATGATAGCTAATTGGTACATTGTTTTATGGGGATCGCTCAAATTCTAATATGGTATTGGAATTGGAAAGCAGGTTTCTATAAAGATCATGTAGATGAGTGATTAGGAGGAGAGAACTCCTAGGAAGAGGTCAGTAGGACTTGTGACTCCGTGTAGGACGCCATTTAGGGTCGGTACCCAAGGTAGAGCGCAGTCGAGGCTAGCGCTAATGGAGTAGCACCACCTCCCGTTGATATTAGGGTAGCAGCCCCGGTGATCCCAAGATCAAAGGGATCATGCAAGTGTTTGAGACGCTTAGGAATCTAATGGGGCAACAGGCCTAGAATCAAGCCGATGTCACTACAACTCCTACTACCGCTATCGTTGCCGCCATCGCGAGGTCGTAGTCACTTCTTTGCTCCTACCGAAGTTCCACTTGGGAACATAGTTGTGAGAGAGAGGCCGATTCATAAGTTGGTAGAACAGTTCTTGAAGTTGAACTCGCCAAGGTTCAATGGCGCAAGAGATCCTAAAGCCGTGTCGCTCCTGGATCCAAGATCTAGAGAAAGCCTTTGTACTTCGATGTGCACCGAGAAGGAGAAAGTTGTCCTAGCAAATATACTAGCCGTAGGGTAACACTAATACTTGGTGGAGAGCCACCATAGTTACAATTTTCTCTCGAAGGCGTAGTCCCGTGTGGAATGCTTTCTTGAGCCTTCAATGACAAGTACTTTTCTAGTAGCGCCCGAGAACACAAGATGGAGGAATTCCGGCCGCCTTCGTCGTGTGGCATGCCGACCGTGGATCGGTATGAAGCTAAATTTGCGGAGTTGTCATAGTACGCTCCAAGACTAATAGAGGATCCGAAAGACAAAGATTGAGGTTCATGAATGGCCTTCAACCAGAGTTGAGGAGACCATTGGTGCCATTTGACCTTAAGGATTACAATAAGGTTTATGGTCGAGCCCAACCGATAGAGAAAGACTCGAGTGAACAGGATCGTTGTGTCTAGTTCATGGTTCAATTCGAATAGGGACGAAATCCGATTTGGGAAGAAGCCGATGATTGAAGAAAGATATCCTATTCCACCCAAAAGAAATGGTGGAATTGGAAATTCAGAGGCTGGATTAGAATGGTGTGTGTCGCTTCTATGGGAGGCGACATGGTTCAGCCCCGTGCCCTTTAAGGATGGGTGCTTACGTCAAGTGTGGCCAACGGGGTCACTTGGCCGAAACTATCCTAGAAAGTTTAGGGATTACAAAGCGCTAGCGCTACCACCGTTGGGTCGATAGGGGTTTGCGCCGCGATCGCACAGCAAGGTGGACTGAATAGTCCTCTAACTCAGGGAAAGACGTATGTGATCATGAGAGGATAGGTCAAGACGCGCTTGATGTGATTATAGGTATGGTTTCGCTGAACAACCATGCTGCATATGCTTTATTTGACCCGGCGCCACTCATTCGTTTATAGCTGAATAATTTGTTAAGTTGGTAGAATTGAGTCTTGAGTTGTTGGAGTCGTGGTTAGCATATCTACACCGTTAAAGGATAAGGTGTTAGTTGCGATGGGTTGTCCTAGTTGCAAGTTAGTGATTGGTGAGCAAGAGGAGAATATAGATTTGTTAGTCCCAACCATGTATGATTTCGATGTGATAATTGGCATGGATTGGCTCACCAAGCAATGAGCTATGATGGACTACTATCGTAAATCGATTCTGTTTTAACCCGTTAGGAGGTGAGAGTTTCGAGTTTACTAGAGTCGAGGAGGATCCTAGATTTCCTTAGGGTGCGTTTGGGAACTACTTTTGGGGAAAGCCTTTAGGAAAATGCAAAGACCTTTGAGTTAAAGATGTTTTCCAAAATGCAACCGTGTTTGGTAAATTATACTTTAAAAGTCAATTTTGAAGTAACTTTGGGAAAAATAGTGTTTGGAAAAACTACATTTACAAAGGATTTGGTGATTAATAAAAAAAGAAAAAACTATCAAAAAAATAAAAGAGTTCACGGAGAGAGGCGGGCGGCCGTCGGCAGCCTCGGCGGCCCTGAGACGACCTGAAGAAGGGCCGCCTAGGGTCGGGCGACCTCCGGCGAGGTCGCCCGAGGTCGGACGACCCCCGGCAGCCCTTGCCGCCGGAGGTCGCGCGACCTCGCGGCGGGGCGCGACCCGGATCTGAGTCGCCAGGTCGCGCAACCTCGCGGCGACCAGATCTGGGTCGCGCCGAGGTCGCGCGACCTTCGCGACCAGATCGGGTCGCGCCGGTCGCGCGAGGTCGCGCGACCTCCGACGACCTAGATCCGGGTCGCGCGGTCGTGCTCGGTTGCGCAACCTCGCGCGACCGATCCGGGTCGCGCCCATCGCCGCGAGGTCGCGCGACCCGCAACCCTGAGATCCAGGTCGCGCCCGAGGTCGCGCAACCCAGCCAGGTCGCGGCGACGCGACTCGCGGACCGTCGCCGGGACTCGCAAGCGGTCGCGGCGACTCGCCGGGTCGCACGACTCGCCAGGTGATGGTCGCCGCGACCCGCCGACCTCGGCCCAAGTCCACGCCGGCCTCTCGAGCTTGTCCACGCCGCCGGGAGAAGAAGTGAACAGAGACATGTGAAAAAGTGACCTCCGACTTTCGAGAATGCTGAAAGCCCAAGGCCCTAGACCCTTGGGCTTTCAGCAAAGATTGCCAATGCCAACTTCCCCGTAAGCCCCTTCGAAAATGGTTCCCAAACACCTCCACTTTGGCCCAAACATCTTTAGCTCCCAAAGCCCCTTGAAAAGGGGTTCCCAAACGCACCTTTAATCTCATCTTGAGGCAACCCGTTTGTTAGACGGGGGGTTGCCAAGGTTACCCGGCGATTGTCATTGATACAACAATTGAAGAGTGAAGATTGAGGACATCTTAGTAGTTTAAGAATTTCCATATGTGTTTCCGAAGGAATCGCCGTGTCTACCGCCCAGAGAGAGATAGAGTTCATGATTGAGTTAGCACCCAAGACAGAGTCAATCTCTAAGGCTCCTTACCGAATGGCATTATCCGAGTTGAAAGAATCAAGGTGCAAATGCAGGAGTTGTCGGATAAGAGATTCATACGTCCTAATGCATCACCTTGGAGAGCACGGTTTTGTTCATGAAGAAGAAAGATGGTTTATTGCGTTTATACATCAACTATTGTCAACTCAATCGTGACGATCAAGAACAATTATCCATTCCCGAGGATCATCGATTTGTTTGATCAATCGCAAGGAGCGTTGATATTTTCAAAGATCGACTTGAGGACAAGGTATCATCAAGCGAGGATCGAAAGGAGGACATACTTTTGAAGTCAGCATTTCGTACTCGTACAGCCATTATGAGTTCACTATAATGCCATTTGGTTTGACGAACGTGACTACTTTCATGGATCCGATGAACTATGTGTTCAAGGAGTACTTGGATCGGTTGTGATTGTTTTCATCGACGACATCCTAATGTACTCTTGTAGTCCGAAGGAGCACGTGAAAGTGACTTAAGGATAATGATTTAGACTCTGCAGAATCATGAGTTGTACGCCAAGTTTAGCTAGTGTGAGTTTTAGTTGACTCATGTTGCGTTTCTAAGTCACGTGATTTCGTGCAAATGAATCTTTATGGACCCAACCAAGATTGAAGCAGTTATCAACTAGCCAAGATCGGCCAACAAGTGATAGAGATCGTAAGTTTTTGGGTTTGGTAGGTTCGTAGAAGGTTTGTGGAAGAATTTTCAACATTAGTGTCGTCGTTGGCTCGATTACTAAAAAGTGAAGAAAATTTTATGTGGACAGACAAGTGCAGTATAGTTTCTAAGAGCTTAAGCGGTAAGCCGACTACCACCTTGTGCTGACCATACTATTTGGTCTTGGAAGATACAAGATCTATGGTGATGCGTCGTTTGAAGGATCTGTTGTGTGCTGATGCAACATGGTAGAGTCGTTGCATAAGTGTTCCATTAGTTGAGACCTCGTGAGTTGAATTATTCAATGCATGACTTAAAACTCTCAGCAATCATTTTTGCTCGAAGATTTAGAGACATTATTTGTGTAGAGAAAGGTTCTAGATCTTCATTGACCATCAAAGTCTCATATTCTCTCGAAGGAGTTGAATATGAGATAGTGTCGCTGGATGGAACTCCTGAAGGACTATAATGTGATATTTTGTATCACCCTAGAAAGGCGAATAAGGATGCGGATGCGGCGAGTCGAAAGTCTTCGGTTGCGCATATGATGGTCAAGGAATGAACTTTACATGAGAAAGCTCAAGATTTGGTTTTCAAATTTGAGGTAGGCCACCTTTCAAATCTTATGGTCACCTCGCAATTGAACGAAAGTGCAGATAAGAATCAAAACGCTTCAAAGGGACGGACCTAAAGATTTAGAAGATCCTTTCGAGGACGGAACGCTAAGGTTCCAAGGACAATTGTGTGTACTTGATGATGTAGAGCTTAAAGAATAGATTTTATCGAAACTCATCATAGCATTTACAACATTCATCTTGGTAGTACAAAGATGTACCAGAATTTGCGTCAACACTATTGGTGGTCTGGTATGAAGGCAAATATTGCCAAGCATGTCACCAAGTGTTTGACGTGTTAGCAAGTCAAGGCACAACATTGTAAGGCGGGAGGACTTTTGCAACCTCTCGAGATTCTAGAGTGGAAATGAGAGCACATCATAATGGATTTTGTGACAAGTTTACCAAGGAATCAAAAGGGTAATGACTCCATTTAGGTAGTGGTCGACACACCGACGAAGTCGGCTCACTTCATCGTCATTCAAAATGATCTTGATTTGGATAGGCATGCATAATTGTATGTACATCATATTTTCATCTGCATGTAATGCTAGTGACAATTACATCAGACCGAAACCCGAAATTCAGCTGCCTTTTGGAAGAGTTTCCGTGCTACCTTAAGAACGAAGCTATAATACAATACGGCTTATCATCCTTAGACGAATGGCAATTTGAGACGACGATTCAAATCCTCAAGACATGCTGCGAGCTTGCGATTGATTTCAAGGAAAGTTGGGAGGAACAGCTTCATCTTGTCAAGTTCGCCACAACATCTACCAACGAGCATTCAAATGGCTCCCTTTGAAGCGTTGTATGGCAGAGCGTGTAGAACGCCGATGTGTTGGGATGAGGTTGGAGAAAGAAAGATCACGGGCCTAGAGTTATTCCAAAGTCAATGGATGCAGTTTCCATCATCGGGGAGCAAATTAAAGACCGTGCAAAGCCGCTAGAAAAGCTACGCAAATAAGCATCGAAGGCCATTGGAATTCCAAGTTGGTGATCATGTCTTTTCAAGGTGTCACTAATGAGAGGTACTACGTGCTTTCGGCAAGAAGGGAAAGCTGAATCCGAGGTATGTAGGTCCCTTTGAAATTCGGAAAGAATAGGAATTTAGCGTATTGTCTTGCATTGTCGCCGAGGTTGGCGCAAGTGCATGACGTCTTTCACGTGTTGATGTTGAGGAAGTATGAGCTTGACCCGACCCACATGCTAAATTTTGAAGAGTTAGACGTGGATGACAGAATGTCATACGTTGAAAGCCTGATTCGGATTGTGGATCGGAAGGAACGGGTTCTCGCGCACCAAGACGATCCCATTGATTAAAGTGGTCCAGCAACACCACGGCAAGATGAAGGAGCAACTTAGGAAAATGAAGATTCGATGAGACAACCGTACCCCCCCCACCTTTTTGTTAAAAGTTTGTAATGGTTTAAATTTTGAGGACGAAATTTTTATAAGAAGAGAAGAGTTGTGACATCCTGAATTTCTAATTATATTTTCAATTGAATAAGTCGGGCTTTTCATCAACGCGCCTATAGTTCTTTTCCGTAAATTGATCACTTACGGGATAACTAATCTATCGAGTAAAACCATTAAGGAATCTAAACACTAGACTAGAGAATTCAATCAAGAATCGGCGTTTGGCGTGCTAATCAGTATGAGTCATTACGACACTATCAAAATTGATCCAAGACAGGAGATAGGTTCATTCAATAGAAGTATGTGCTTATTGTGTGGATGATTCTACCTAATTACAAAAATTTTGTCGACCGGTACTAGACCAATTTTTCTGTCATTTCTATACCCTATGTTCATATTTGAAATTTCGAGATTTTCACGACACTCGAGAGTCGCCAATGTGTCAAAGATGTACCATGTGGCTCGAAAATAATCAACCATAGGTTAGATGTGCTAAAAATTCCTAAAAGCCACCCAGAGGTTAGATCGCGCTAAAATTGTGCTAGATTGAAATTAACCGCAAATTTAAACCCGATTTCAGAAATTGAAAATTCTATCATGTCACATTTTATTTTAGAACTGGCGACTCATCTTCCGAAGATTTTTCTGCAAATCAAGATTTATGGCGAAAATTCAAAGTAGGACCGTTTTTTACCAAGAAAATTAGAGGATCGTTTTTTATTGCGTTTTTGGAATTCAAGTTGGTTCAATTGATGAGGAAAAATATGGATTGTGATGTGGGCACCTTAGCTGAATTGTTTGGGCTTCAATTGGATTGATTGGAAAGGAATTGAATGAAAGTGATGAGCAAATGTCCAAAATTCGTAGGCCATGGGGAGACAACATTTTTGGCATGCTTGTTGAGAAAGATTGGAGTGGATATTGGCTGAGGATGTTGGCCGATGGCTAGTAGGGGCAAGCAAAGAGAGAATTGGACAAATGTTGAAGCTTGGAAGCCTTCGAGGTCCCCCTTGCTTGATAGCCTTCTTCCTCCTCTTGCTCCCTCATTTCTCCATGGTTGTGATCATTCGAAAGCTTGAGAGAACCCGAAAAAAGATTGACCAGCCTCCCCCTTGCCGTTGCATGCCCGCCGGCCCGTCACACGCCGCCACGAGTCGCACTCGCCCGTCGTGCGTCATCCCACCTCCCCGCTCGTCGTTTGCCTCCCCGCCGCAATCTCAAGCCCCTTTCCAACCGTCGGTCACGCCACCATCCCCGTCCAACCGCCGGAAGCCCCGCTCGGTCCGCCGTAGCTCCGCCTACCCGCCTAGCCTCCCGCCCTTGGCTGTTCTAGCCTTAGTCTACTTCGGTTCAGCCAAGAACATAAGCAAAAGCTAGCAAGAGCTTTAAGACTTCAAGGCCCATTTTAGGTCTCTTCCGCCCCTTGTTTAGTGTCACTTGCTAGGAGGTTTGTCACCCGTCTCCGCGTCGCTAGTCGCCATGAACTCATCGGAATGCTAAACCAGTGAGTTTACTCACTAAACTCGCTTAGGAAGTTAATGATACTTAAGAGGTGTTTAGTTTAGGCTAAGTATAGATTTGGTGGTTAGTTATAATGGAATAGTGATTTAATAAATCATTTGTACATGTTAAATGGTTAGAATGGATAGATTAGAGACTAAATAAGTTGTACTATGTATCTAGATAGATTATGAAATTTTCCCAGCCCGTTCGGGCGGTTAATTAAGTGTTTCCAGCCTAAATTGGTATTTTTGGTATTTAATTGCATTTATTTAATTATTTAATATTTTTCAAAAATTGTACCAGGATAGCCAATGACTGGAACTTCGTGCTGATTGCAATGGTATGCTTAGTTTTTTCAATCGAATGCTAAATTGTACAAATTAAGTGATAATTGTCATTTTGAATATTTATTCCAAACAAGTCTCGAGATTCCTCTTCCCGGGGCCAAGGAGCTTGGGTCTATGAGCTTTTGAGGACCATTGTCTAGGTTGATGCGGGTCTACCCGGGAGGGTACCCCATCAATTCAAAGCGTGATATCGTCGTGGGCAAAATGGACCTAGAGAAGGTCCCCTACATGATTCGGAGATCTCGTGTCGATGTTTGAGATCGCTTTTGGCAAGGGTACAACCGACCCTCCTAGTGGTGCAATGGTGGACCCAAGTTCCTAGGAGAGTTCGAAGTTTTCAGCTAGAGATTCGAACGCCTAGAGGACTTGTAGACCTTACACTTGAATATATTTATTATATATAGACTAATATTGTAAATAAACTAGTCGGTTGTGTATAAAGGTATGTTATGGTTGTGCAATTATGGTCCTGTTTTTCTATCTCATCTTCGTGCTGCTTGGAGATTTATTTATACGCTTCCGTATACGCATTAAAATGAATGGGTCGGTGATGCGGCCGGAACATCGCAATTTAATCGACCACCAAAGGATGGGCACGCACTCAAGGATCGATTCTCCATGCTTTTGGATTTCCGATCAATTGATCCGCCATATCATGGTTTGCGTGCGCACACCTAAGTTCTCCGTATCCTTGAATGGGGAGTTACATGATTTGTTCTCAAGTGGTAGGGGGCTTTGTCAAGGGGACCCTATGTTGCCATTTTTATTCACCTTGGTCATGGAGGTTTTTCTGGGGATTCTTCACCATCACTCAAGGCAGTTGAAGTTTAAATTCTTTTCAAGGTGCAAAGCAACAACTCTATCACACTTATTATTTATGGATGATGTCTTCTTCTTTTGTGGAGCAAATATGGCCTCAATTTCTTTCCTTAAGGAAGGCCTTAATACCTTCTCCTCTAGAAGTGGGCTAAGACCAAATATTAACAAAAGTGAGGTTTTCCTTGCTAGGGGTCGACTTCATCTCAAAACCAAATTACTCTTGCCCCGGGGTTCCACGAAGGGAAGTTGCCGGTTCGGTATCTAGGAGTCCCCATTATAACCACGTGGCTAGGTAAAGTGGATTGTAACTCCCTCATCAACCACATCACGGAGAGGTACAATCTTGGACCCAACGCTTCCTTTCTTTTGCCGGTCAACTTCAGCCGATTAGGTTCATCCTTCACTCGATCCAAGCCTTTTGGGCTAGTGTCTTTATTTTGCCTAGATTTATGTTGGACAGATTGAACAAATTTGGAGACAATTCCTTTGGAAAGGCCCGGACTGGGTAGAGGTGGTGCTAAAGTATCATGGGAGGAGATTTGCCTTCCAAAAGAGGAGGGAGGTCTCAATATTCATAGGCATGTGTGATTGTAACATGGCTTTATGTTAAAACACATGGATCCTCTTTACTAACAAGGAGTCCATATGGTGTAAATGGATTCATTCAAACTTCTTAAAGAGGAAGAAATTCTGGATAGCCAAGAAGCTTACTTTGTTTGCTCTTGGCCGGAAGAAGATTCTTCAACTTAGGAGGGAGTTCTGGCTTGCCTTTTAGTGGAGGGTTGGGATGGTCATTCCGTGTCTTTTTGGTTCAACCATTGGCATCCTAGAGGCCCCTAAACTTGTATTTCTCGGACACTCTCATTTATAGCTCAGGATTATCCGGACTCATGAAGGTTGCCGACCTTTATTCCATACCCGACCAAGCTATCAAGTATGTTGTGGAGTCTTGGGACCACCCCCTTCCCGTGCTATCTCGGTAACCCAAACCGGTTTTTTGGGTGGAGAACTTCCAATTTGTTCTCGATAGCTTCAAAGATGGGAAAAAGTCAAGTTGAAGAAGGGCATAGTACCATCGTTCACGTTTATCCGGAGCACCGCGATCATACCACGGTATCAATTTAATCTTTGGCTCATTGCAAAGAATCGGCTTCCCATACGGGGTCTCCTTCTTTCCTATGGAAGAATCGAGAGTGCGGCTTGTGTCTTCCGTAACACTAAACCCAATTCTATTTATCACTTATTTTTTGGGTGTCACATTACTACTAGTATTGCGTTTTTTAGGCAATGAGATGCAACCTCCTTGGCGAAACAAGGCTTGGTCGAATAATCTCCAATGGGCAATTAAGGCTGCGCATGGCAACATTTTTTTGGCCGGGGAACAATTTTTTTTCAGAAATAGTTCTTTTCTATTTCTATTATCGGTAACAATTTCTATTTAAAAAACCCATTTGGTAACTACACAAAATTTTTACTTTAGAAATAGAAAAAGAATAGAAATGCGTTTGGTAAAAAAAAATAGTTTATTTTTTATATTTATTTGTTTTTTTATTTTTTGGTGAGACCGCCGCCGGTCGCCGCTGGACGCGCCGCGGCACGTGCGCCGCCGGCCAACCGCCCCCACCGCCCGCCAACTACCGCCGCCGATCGCCGCCGCACGGCCATCGACCGCCACCTCCGCGGCCGGCGGCCGATGGGCCGTGCGACGGTGATCGGCGGCGGTCGGCGGCAGCGGCGTTCGGGCGGTGACGTGCGGTAGTGACGACGCCCGACGGCGAGCGCGGCGGCGACCGCGGCGGTGACGGTGGCGGTACGGTCGGCCCGGCGGCGACGGTGACGGGCGTTGGTCGGTCAGCCGCGGCAACGGTCGGCCGGCGACCGACCGGCGAGCGTCGGTCGCTTGGCCGGGCGGCGACCGGCGGCGGCGTCGACGGTCGGCCAGCGATGACCGGCGGCGACGGTCGATCGACCTTCGGTGGCGGTGGCGGTCGGTCGGCCTCCGGCGCGATCGTTGGCCTCCAGCGGCCATCGGCGGCGGCCGGGCGGCGATCGGCAGCGGCAGCGGCGGCGGTCGGTCGGTCCTCCGGCGGCCGGCGGCGATCGGCGGCGGCAGCAGCGGTGGCGGGCAACGGCGGGCAGCGGTCAAGGGCGGTCAATGGCGGTCAGCAAGAGAAGAATAAAAGAAAAAAAAAAATTCACTTATTTCTTAAACTTGTTCCGGGAACAAGAAGCAACTTTTTTACTTCTCATTTCTATTCTAAAACCATTCTGGCTAACGTTTTGTTCCAGGAACAAAAACTAACTTGCCGTTATCAAACGAGGTTTCTATTCTTTTTTTTGTTCTCGGGAAGAGAAGAATAGAAACTCTTAGGCCGGGGAAGTTTACCATGCGCAGCCTAAGTTTCTCTCGTGCATTGAATTTCACCAATGCATGGCTCGGTTCTCATTTGGAGCCTTATTTCATGTGATTTGGAAGAAGAGAAACAATATTCTCTTTAGGGAAAAAAAGGTTGTCGGTTCCAGCTCTTAAGAACCACCTCATCAAAGTCATCAAGGATAAGGCCTTGACTATTACTTGCATTGCGGACACCGCTAGGAATAGGAGATTTCAACGTAATTGGGGCATCGACCCTTCCATCTTTGCTCCTATGGTGTTGAATCCTCCCTTCTAATTCCTAGATTTTGGGAGGTTAAAGCGTTGGTGAGGGCCGATTCGGTTTTGGAGTTGCTATCCTAGGGTGTGCCGCTGCTGGTTGGTGGTTGTTTTGTGGGAGGGCAAAGTGCAATTGGGAACCGGGGCCTAGGCTATGAAGCACCATCGCTGTTGTGAGGGCTATTGTTGTTGCTGTCCGGTTTTCCTTTCTCTCTTCCTTTAGTTGTTGGTGTTGTTAGTTGGGTTTTGCTGCTTTGGCTGTTTTCGTTGCCCCTATTTGGGTTGGTTGCCTCTCGTTTTTGTTGGTTGTTGCCTTTTAGGTTGTTTTGCTTTCCTTTCTCGACCCCCTTCCACTCTTTTAGACTAGTTTGTCTTTTTGGGTGTAAGTCCTTGGTGCCAAGACCTCCTTTTGTATTGTTTGGTTAAAGCTAATACACACTTACTTTACCAAAAAAAAAAAAAAAAAAAAAACACGACAGCGAAAAAAAATCCTTACAAAAAAAAACAACCTTTGTGAAAGCATAACTTTTGGCCATTTCCCAGCAAAAGAACGCTTCAAGTGCCATAACTTTGGCTAAATTGACACTTAAGTGCCATAACTTACGAAATGTACACTTAAGTGCCACATTCAAGAAAAACGGATCACTTGAGTGCCACTCCGACCAAAGTCCGGGCGAAAACGCCAACGTGGCGTTTTCGGCGAAGCGCGCCCAAAACGACATCGTTTTGCACGTCGACATGGCCAAAACAAAGATCGTTTTGGGCTGACGTGGAAAAAAAATTAAAAATTAATTTAATTTAATTTAAAATTAAATTTAGTTAAAATATTTAAAATAATAATTTTAAAATTAAATTTAGTTAAAATATTAAAAAAATTAATAATTAAAAATTAAAAAATTATAAATAAAAAAGGAAAGAGGGGGAGGCGGGCCGAGGGATTAGCCCCCTCGGCCCACGCCCGCCACCCCGCCGCCGGAGAAGGGCCGCGACGGCGGAGGGCGTCGGCGGGTCGCCGCCCTCGCTAAGGGCCCGCGACCTCGGCCGATCGGGCGGTGAGGGCTCGCGAGCCCTCACCGGATCCGGGCGAGGGCCGCGACCCTCCCACTGTGGCAAGGGTAGACGGCCCTCTCCGGGCGGGCCAAGGGCCGGCCGTAGGGCAGCCCCCGGCGGCGGCGGCCCTTGGCCCGGCCGGGCGAGGGCCGCCCCTCGCCGCCGGTCGGGCCGGGGTCGCAGCCCCCGCTAAGGCCCGGGCGACCCCGGGTCGACCCTCCGCCCACCGTCGCCGGCCCTTCCCGGGCGGCGGCGGCAGCAGCCTAAGGGCTAATCCCTCACCGCTCCCCCCTTTCCTTTTTTTAAAATTTTTTAATATTTCTACTGAATTTAATTTTAAAATTATTAATTTAAAATAATTTAACTAAATTTAATTTTTAAATATTTTAAATAAATTTAATTTAATTAATTATTTTATTTTATTTTTTTGCCACGTCAACCCAAAATGACGCCCGTTTTGGCCACGCGGCGTGCAAAATGGTGTCGCTTTGGGCTCGGTTCGCTGGAAAAGTGCCACGTCAATATTTTGGCCGGATTGGCACTCAAGTGATCCATTTACTCCGATTTTGGCACTTAAGCGTACATTTCGTAAGTTATGGCACTTAAGTGTTCCTTTGGCCAAAGTTAAGGCACCAGGTCCCGCGTCGCCATTTCCCTTTCCTCGAGTATTGTTCACACAGAATCGATCCGCACGGTGGATGGGATCGATCCACATGACCAAGGCCCTTGACCACGATCAATTGGCATGGTGAGGGATTAATCCACAATCGATCTGCACGATAAAGGATCGATCCACACGATGTAGGATCGATCGGCATTCACTAGTAGTCATTTGCACTCAAGTCATGGCATGTTGGCATTGGCAAGTTACATGCTAAAGTAAGTCATGGAGCACCGGCTCGTGTATGAACTCAAGTCATAGCAAGTTGGGCAAGCACAATTCATGGGCGCATACACAATACTCTGAGCGTTTCGATTTATGATCAATGCCACTTATACATCACTCAAGTTGTGGCATGTCGGTTGAACCAAGTCACATGCTCATACGTGAGCAATACACATACCCAAAGCGTTTCCATTTCCACTTGGGTATGCACTCAGTCATGGAGCGTCGATTGTCTCCGCTCATGTGTGCACTCTCAAGTCAAGGCACATTGGTGTGGGAGCAAGTAACGACTTAGAGCAATAGAGCATTCCCCTTCTACCTAAGCCATAGGAGACGACGAGGCCTTCGATGATGCATGCACTTCTCGCTCTCAAGCCGTGGGGTGAACTAAAGTGCTTGGGACTTAGGAGAAATCGACGAGGCCTCACGGAGGATGGCAACCTCAAGCTCCGTTCGAGGAAGAGGAATTTGTTGGTTGGTTCTAGAGTTAGGATTTGGGGGAGGAATGAATCGAAACAACAAAGGCTGAATCTCGGTGGATCGTGGTAGCAAGTTCACTCGCCACTTACAACACCTCATCACTATTTAAGTCGTATGCAAAAGATTCTACTCGTCACTCAATAGGAATTGTGCTTCAAAGCGGCCCACACGGTTCATCCACCATGAGAGCTTCACCAACAACACGTGCCCTTGGGGGAACAAGTCCCCTATTGCAGGTCGGCAATTGAGTGACGAGCTTATGCCTTCTAGCCCGGATTTTGACTTAGAGACGTTCAGTCATAATCTTTCTTACGGTAGCTTTGCGCCACCGACTTTTCAACCAAGCGCGATAACCAATTGTGCAAATCAACGGTTCCTCTCAGATTATGTTAAATTACTATTGTGACATTATCATCAATAGGTAAAACCGACCTATCTCACGACGATCTAAACCCAACTCATGTACCCTATTAGGGGGTGAACAATCCAACACTTGGTGAATTCTGCTCACAATGATAGGAAGAGACGACATCGAAGGATAAAAAAAGTAACGTAGCTATGAATGCTTGGCTACCACAAGCCCGGTTATCCATGCGGTAACTATTTCGACACATCTAGCTTCAAATTCTGAAGATCTAAAGGATCGATAGGCCACGCTTTCAGGGTTCGTATTCGTACTGAAAATCATAATCAAACGTGCTTTTACCCTTTTTTTTCTACACGAGATTTTGTTCTCGTTAACCTCATCTTAGGACACCTGCGTCATCTTTTAACAGATGTGCCGCCCCATCCAAACTCCCCACCCGATAATGTCTTCCACCCGGATCAAGCCCGCATGCGTAAACCTTAGTTCTAAAAAGAAGGGCATTGCCCCACCTACGTTTCACAGAATAAGTAAAATAACGTTAAAAGTAGTGGTATTTCACTTTCGCCGTTTCCGCCTCGTAAGTAAAATACCTAATTCTCTACTAGGAAAGCATCGTAGCGAGACTTACTAATGTTTGGTTAGGACGTAGTGTTGCATCCATTCAAGCTTGTAACAAGTCCATGATTCATCCGTTGTTCTGCTGAGGTTTGATTCATGCTTGCTTGAGTTGATTTTAGATTAATATTGGACCTTGGTTTAGCCTTTGGCTTGTGAATTTAAAGTGTCGGGATCTTGTGCTTATTCTACTATGCCTCTATTTTACCTTGATCCTAATAATTTTGAAAGGTATTTGAAGAAAACTCGATGTTGTTTTATAAACCATTCTAAATTACTTTTGTAAGTGTATGTTCTCGACCCGAGTTCTGAATAAGGGTTTTGTTGGCTTTGGACGAACGCAAGACCACAACGGATTGGTCCCTTTCATGTTCTCGGTGTGATATTGAGACATATCATTCCTCAGCCAAGTTTGGTACTAAATTGGTGTAGCAAGCAAATCAAACCAAGCCACGAACCCTAATTCATGCTTCGCATGCTCAAGGACTTGAAACCGGTAAGACATTTCACACACTTATGCATGGCATACCCTCAGGCCTTGGACTAAGATGAAGATAAGAATCGGATTATGATGCTTGATGCATGGACACACGAGGGACTAAACTCTAGCCGTTGACTCGATGGATTCGGTGACGTTGCCCGATTAAGTTCGAGATGCCCGACGGACTCATTGTCAAAGGATAGTCGTCACCCTTGGATTAGGGAATGTTACCCGATAGATTTTGGATGCCCGGTGGACTCCGGAAAGAGTCAATGGATTTTGACTATTAATAAATGAACCCCGTGTGCATGAGTTTCTGAAATTATGAAATGCATCCTTGGTGCATGCTTGCATTTAAATATTTGAGGATCGCTCATGACTTTACTAAAGGCATAATTTTCATCTTGCTATTGATCCGTCATCAATAAGTGTTTGGGATAAGTTATGTGCTTGTGGAAAGACGAGACATCATCCTACCCGGATTCTAGTAAAGTTTACTTACCGAGTTATACTTACCCATTGTCTCTTTTTAGACTTGTAGGATGGCCACACCACCCATGAGGTTCAGCGTCCCCCATGAAGATGATTTGTGTCAAAAACATTACTCTACTTTGCTAGTATACTATCGGATGGTCATTATGACCATTTGGGTGGATGAAGGGCTAAATGAACTTGTTCCCCACAAGTACCGAGCTTGGTACGAGTGTCTTGATAGGGATTTTGTTGGTGTACTGCGGGCTTCGATGGTCCGCCATGGCCTGATGGAGATGCTCCACCCACCCACTGTAGATGACTACTAGTTAGCTGGTCCTTATAGGGGGACCATTTTTGGTTAGAATCTCATTAGAGGAGATAGGGTTAGCCCGAAGTTGATGTACTTCTGGAATGGACCGTACACTTTTGTAGTGTATAGCTTAGCTCAAGTGGAATGGCTTGTAATATTAAAAGGAAAGACATGTAATTATATGTATATGTAAAATATGGTTGCACGTGTGTTTTCCTACTACTTTTGATGTTGCAATACTATGGTGATTGGACGTTGATTTATTGCTTCCGCATGTGCATAACTCAAAAACTTATAAAAAAGAAAAAAGTACGGTTAGCGACACACCTAAGATGTCGCGAAAATATAACCCATACCACTCGTGACCCGGGAGATGAGGTTCGGGTCGTTACAAATAGGAAGACTTTGTCACACTTCAAATCCCTTCTAATTTTCCAAGACAGTGGATACAACAAAACTATACACACCTTCACTTTATCCTTTCATGGAATGAAGGGATTACTCGGGATTTGTGACAGCCCGATTTTCAAGTTCTATTTTCGATTGAATAAGTTGGGCTTTTCATCTACGCACCTATAGTTCTTTTCTCTAAATTGGCCACTCACAAGATAACTAGTCTATCAGTGAAGCCGTTAAGGATTCTAAATACAATAGACTCGAGAATTCGACTAGGAATCGATTGCTCGACCATGATAATTTGCAAGGGTCATTATGGCACCATCAAAATCGATTAGAGACCGGAGATAGGTCGATTCGCAGAGGCATGTGATTAATGTATGGGTGATTCCACATAATTGCAAAATTCTCATCAAACAACAAAGTAGACCGATTTTTCCGTCATTTCGTATCATGTGCTCGTATTTGAAACCTCGAGATTTTCTTGAACCAAGAGTCACCAATGTATCAAGATGTACAATGTGACTCGAAAATAATTGACCACGGGTCAATTACACAAAAAAATTCCTAAAACTACCCGATAGATTAGGTCATGCTAAAATTGCGTCCGATTGAAATTAACCACAAATTTAAACCCGATTTTGAAAAATTGAAAGTTCTGTCACGTCACACTTTATTTTAGGAATGTCAACTCATTTTCCGAAGATTTTTTTGCAAAAATTCAAAGTATGGCCATTTTGGACCGGGAAAAATTAGAGAACCATTTTTTGCGCACCATTGGCCATCAAGTTGGTTCAATTGATAAGGAAAATCATAAGAGGGACAATGGCACCTTGGCTGAATTTTGGGACTTCAATTGGATCAAATCGGAGGAGAATTGAATGAATTTGGAGGCCAAAGGTCCAAAATTCGTAGGACCAATGGGCAGCAACATTTGGACCATTTGGGAAGCTTCTAGGGAAAGTTTGGTGCAACAAATTGGCTAAGGTTGAAGGCTGAACAAGGTGAGGCATTTGCAATGATCAAATTGGGATATTTGGCTTGATATTTAGGCAATTGGGTCCCCCTCTTTAGTAGCTCACTCATTCTTCCTCCTTGCTCCTCACTTTCTCCATTGTTGTGGATTTTTAGAGCTTAGAGAACTAGAGAAATCCCTTGCCGTCGACCACCCCCCGTTGCCGTCGCTACCGTCGCGAGGCGCACGCCAGCCCACGCGCCCATCCGCTACTGTTCCACCTCCGGCTCGTGTCCCTACGAGCCCAACAGCTGTTCCGACACCCTCAAGCCACCGTCGCAGCTCCCATGGCCGTCGTCCAGCCACCGTCTACCTCCTCCGTCACCCACCGTAGCCTTCGCCACCATTCCCTCGCCGTTTCCAGCAAAGTCAAGCTTCGATCTAGCCTTTCTCAACTGAAGAAAACAGCCAAATCTCACGGTGGGCTGTGAGCTTCTAGGCTTGTTTCAAGGCTTGTCCTGACCTCCGTTGGTGTTGCCACAGGCTTGTTTATTGCTCACCTCCACGTCACCGTCACCGTGAACTCACCAGATTGTAAAATCAGTCAGTTTACTTGTTAAACTCTAATTAGGGAGTTAATTATATGCTTAAGGAATGATTATTTTAGGCTAACTAGGGATTAGGTGGTTAGTTAGTTTAGATTAGTGATTTAATTGTTTAATTATGCATATTAGGTGGTTAGAATAGACTAATTAGGGACTAGATAGATTGAACTATTTATCTAGTTAGGTTCGGAAATTTTCTAGGCCCGTTTAGGTGGTTAGATTAGTATTTCCGACCTAAGTTGGCATTTATGTATTTAATTTACATATTTAATTATTTTTGTCATTTATTTAACTATTAATTATTTTCTGGAAATTATACCAAGATAGCCGGTGATCGAAATTTCGTGCTAATTGCAATGGTGTGCTTAATTTATACAATCAAGTGTAAATTTATGCAAATTGAGTGGTGATTAGAATTTTGTTATTTATTCCAAAATTGTAAAATTTTGATATTTGATTAGAAAATCCCGAATGTCGAGTTTTGACATGAAAATTGTTTTAAAGACTATATCAAAAAGTGGGATTTTAAAAGGGAGAATATCAATTTTCTGGTTCAAATTAACCGTGTACCCACACACGATTATTTTTATTAGATGTTTTTAATGCGAAGAAATAGGCCAAGTCATCATTTTAATTAAGGCATTTGAATGCAAAGCATAATGTCCTTAGTCACGATTGATTGATCGTGTGTTGGCTAAGTGAACCCATCCCGATGTGAGTCGTAGGACGTTGCCCCATATGGGATACCCCGGACAATGGAAGCCGCCGCAAAGATTCTCGGAACAATGCTCCTTCGGGAATGCCGTCCCCGATGTGTGATGGTGGATGGTGCCATGCTCAAAGGAGTGAAACAAAGCCAGCTACGCTAGAAGATCGATGTGCGTTGGTAGATCATGCTTGTATGAGTAATAATCGAATTGGAATGTATGATTGATTGAAATTGATGCGCCGGATTATGGGACAAAATTGTGTGGCATGGTATGGAACGTGTCATAACGATTTGATCTTATAATTAGGATCGATTGTATTGATTGAATTGATTGATTGATCATTTGTATTGATTGGATTGATTGATTGAGTATATTAATTATACCGACACGCAGAGGGAACTAAGGTGAGATAAGTCTTCCTTGTCTGTGTGTATAGACTACCTTTAGGTGTATTTCCTTCTTAGTTGGAGTGTAGGGGTGAACTTGCTTTGAGACATTGCCTCACCCCGTCGTGGGCTCAATCTTTTAGGTCTTTAGATGGCAATTCCTCGAACGTTTTTGATCAGCCGCGGGCTATTACCGAGCAGGGTATAGACGTCCATATCCCTAGTAGTCATTGGGTCTATGAGTTAGTTGTGACTACCGTCCGGGTCAAAGAGGGCCTACTTGAGAGGGTACCTCATCAATTCAGGGCATAGTTCCACCATGGACCGGATGGATACAAAATGGGTTCCTCCGTGGTTTTGAGATCGCCGTTGTGGTAGTCGACGCCACCTTTGGCGGGGTACAGCTGACCCTCCTAATGGTGCTGTGGAGGACCCGGCGCTCTCGGCTTGTGGAGTCCGAAGGATTAGTGAACATGTCGACTAGTGGCCGTAGGACGATTTCCTTTTTAGGGTCAATCTTTTGATAGACAGACTAGTATTGTATATAAACTTAGTTTCTTTATAAAGGTGTTTGGTTTGATGTGATTGTCCTACTTTCCTATCACATGCTGGTTGTTGTCGTGGGATTTGCTTATTCGCTTATGCATGTGCAATAAAATGAATAGGTCGGCAATGCATCCTAGGATGTCATAATTTCATCGACCACCGAGGGATGTGCGTGCGCTCGAAGGATCAAGGCGTGACAAGATTGCTCAAATGGCTCTTTTAGACACCTATTTCTTGGACTACCAACATGCTTGCATTGGTACCATTCAGATTGCTCTCAATGCCGAAATAGTATTTGTCACGTTGTTTCCAAACTTCAATATGGCCCTCTCGGATCCGCGACTTCTCTCAACCCTTAAGGTTGAACTATAGATTCAAACTCTAGATTTTATTTGCTACCTTGCATTACCAAATGGTTTATCAGGTCCAAAATCATGCCATTAATCTCAACTTCCTCTTTCTAAATATAATTTGTTCAATGCGGTGGACAATGATCAAACTTCTTGTATCCGTGTGCCGAGATAGATTCCTCGAGATCAACTACGAAGTTACTCCCAAGTGTCATGGGTCGATTGTTTCCGATCGATCACGTACTTGTGCGGCCTTAGGATTATTGATCCCAAGTCAACCTTTCACATACACGCACAAACACAAGGGTCGTATTAGCAAGGAGCGAGTATATTCACTTGTGAATGAGCTTAATACAATGAGGGGGAGGGACCCCTATTTATACAAGTTCGGGTCATATCTCAACCGTTGATCATCCCTTCAATCCAATGGTGGCATTTGAACGTGTATCATCATTACAAGTCTACACAACAGGCCACTCAATAACTCTAGCCCTTGGGAAAGCCCATGGGCATGTGTCAAAAGCAAGGGTAGGTCGCAGGGCCGCACGACACGGAGTAGGTGAGCGGTCACGGGTTGCACATGGGCTGGCCAAACATTGCTCACGAGTCGATTACGAAAGTCATGCATGGGCCTTTGTTTATATCACACATGGGCTAGCCGTGTGCAAATCGTGGATCATTCATGGGATTGGTCATGAGCTATTCTTGGACAAGCCCTCGTGCATGACACGGCCTCATCATGGATGGTCTTGGATCATGCTTCGCCCATGCACCGTGTCACAAGCATATGGGTAACTAACTATGAAAAATTCTTCAAACTCCAGGACCATTCAATCCACGAGTCTTAGTTTACCAAGAAGAAATATGGCACGATTGTCATCAAATTTAGTAAGGAAAATTAAGAGTCCACATCTTCTATTTTCCTACTATTTTTATGATGCAATCCTCTGCAGCTCATGTTCCAGCTAACAATAGCCATCCATATCCAAAATCCATGATTGAATCTATTGACCAAGAGGGATGCCCTATTCATTATTACAAAGATTCACATACAAGACATTGTTTCGGGATTTTGATTATCAATGCTCCTTTGCACAGACCGTCTAGATGACAAAGAAGATGATAGACCGTCCGTAAGAAAGAAACGGTCAAAGATGAACTTTACCAGAGGTACCTTAATGGAGACCCCACTATTAGACCTAGTCCCCACTATTGGACCTCTTGGTGAAGATAAAGGAGAATATCATTTCATGGTCTCATATGGACCACCTCAACCATATCCACCTCCAAAAATCCCTAAACCATATGAACCTCCTCCACCTCCTCGTCACCACCCACGAAACCTTCATCCCAAAAACTAGTTGTCTCATCCTTCTACATACCTATCCACAAATGGGTTTGGAAGAACCCTTTTCCTCTAGAAATACCCAAAGTACCTCAGCCCTCATGTTCCTCAAAATCAAAACCACCACATGTCCTTCCATCTATCTACATGTTCTAATCCTCGGACTTTCCACCTTTGGAAAGATCTAATTCAGTCCCCCATTCCCGGACTTTCCTATAGATATTGATGACCAAGGAGGCAAAAGAAAGTTACGACTACTAAAGTTGTCCTAAATTGGCAATCAAAAAATGCCTTGGCCCAAAATAATATTCTCAAGATAATTGACACCAAGCTTTCAACTATCCAAGCCCGTCTTGATCATTTTGACCAAAAATCAAACGACTTTGGTTACAAATAAATTGCTTGAGACATTCCGAAGAAACTTCACCAGATGGAATATAGGAGATATGTTTCTTATCATTATTTGGAAGACCAAAAGGCAATGGAAAATTGAGGAGACAAATCAAGCTTCTATAGGATGGAAAATTTATCCCTCCTCCGCATCCATTTTTCCAGCCTTGGCAAATGATTCCAATGGAAGTGGGCCCTTATAGGGGCTACATCAATTGCTTCAATAATGACAAAGCTCTAAAACAAGATAAAACAAATATTGTTACACTTGAAACCGTATCAGAGAGATTTAAAAAAGGCATAGAAAGATCGGTGAAGAAAAGAAGCCAGCTCTTCAACCTTTTTCGGAAGCTCCTTTTGCTCATATGGTCTGAAATCCACTTGAGTCTTTCTTGCAAGACCAAACTAGACAAAAGATACCAACCATTGCTGCATTTGATCCTACCAAGCAAGATACCTGAATTAGCCTCTTAATCGAATTCTCTTTCCTCGGAAAATACTTCAACCTCTAAGTCAAAAACACAAGTATCCTATATGCCTACTATCTTTATGGTCAATCCTCCTAAAATAGAGATGAAATCAAATTCATCCAAGCTATAAGTAGTACACCCTCATGAATCAAATCCTAAATAGAAGTCTTTGACTTCAAAATACCACTTCACACTCAATGACATTCCATATTTCAAATGGCCAGATAAATTGCAAGAATTCTATGCTTGGCTCAACACCAAAGCACTTTCTACCGAACACCGATATGACATATTGACCGAGTTCGTGAACAAATTCACTGGAAGCTTAAAAGATTGATGGAGAACTATTTATGACTAGGATCAAATGACATTTCTACTCCAAAAAGATTTTCATCATGTGATTCAAGTTATCCATCAATTCTTTATTGGTAAACCGGAAGATCTCAATGAGCTTGAAGAAGAGAATTTTTTGAAAGAAAGTGCTGCTCTCTATGAAGAAGGCATCTCAATAGGCATTTCCAAGAAATGATTAAACTATTCTATGCTTTGGGAGCTAATCCTACCTCAAACAAGTCTTCTTGGCTTCCATCCCAAAAGAATTTGGATAAATGGTGAAAGATCCATTCAAATAAGCAGAAGATTGTTGCCAATGTTCCTCTTGAGAACTCCGGAGAAGATACATCTTGCTCTTGATTATCTTTATATCCGAAGAAAGGCTATTAGAAGTTATCTCATAAGCAACAAGAAACTTGACCAGGCTTGTCAAAAGCCTAAGTTAGGAATCAAGTATTCAAAGAAAGACTCCTCTCACAATCCTTCTTGTGGAGATCGATGCAAAAACAACGATATTTTAAAAGATTCTCCTTAGGACACGAAGAAAAGGCGCAAATGGCGATTCTTGCAAAGAAGATGCTCTAAACGAAGTTCTTCTAGAAGACATCGAAAATCCGACTAGTGTTACATTTGCGTAAAAGGCCATTTTGCCAATAATGGTACAAAGGCTGAAGGAAGAAATTCCTATTTAATCTAGAAGATAGAAAAGCAAACTAGAGTATCACTCTATGACATTGATTCAAACTTCTCCTCGGAAGATGAACCGACCAAGCACATTGTGTGTGCTATCCATACATGGTCACAAACTAGTGACACTCGAAAGCTCATTGGAAGAACTTAAAGAAGAGGTATTCTTCTTCTCGAACCTCCTACAATCCAAGATCTTTGTGCATATACTCATTTTATCCTCCCATACTTCCTTATGAAAATATATCCATCTAAGTATGACAAGCCTATTTCTCTTATTGCCCTCATCAATATTGGAGCTAGTGCTTTATAAAAAAAGATACTCCCAGAAAATACTAGACATCGTACACTCCGGTATTTTAACTCCGCCTCTAGAGATACCTTTGCTAAGAGTACGGAGTAAACCCATCACCATACAATTCTTTCTCCAATATTATGTTACTATCAACATCCTTGGGTCTAGCTCACTAGATAAATATATCATTATTAGTTGGGATATCCTTACACAAATTCCTAAACTCATAATTGTGCCGATGGGCTACGTTTCAAATGACAGTTTCATAAATTTGTAGACATCCAAAGATTTTTTACCATTTAGATGAGTATTCTAGATCCAATCCTACAAACCCTTCTTAGGACATGTACAAACTCTCTCACTCAGACTTTATCCAAAATATGCTCCAACCCTTTGTGGAAAAATCATGATTTCTTCATCAATCTTCCTTTCACAAAAATGAGGATGTCAATCCCACTAAAGCCAATCACTCTAGAATGAATCCAAAACATTTACTTTTAGCCCAAATGGAATGTTCAAATTTGCTTCATCAAGGATTAATTGAGCCATCAAACTCCTTAATGGGCTTGTGAAGCATTTTATGTCAACAAGCAAGTGGAGTAGAATAGAGGAAAATGAGATTGGTTATCAATTATCAGCCTTTGAATGAATTTTTACAAGATGATAAGTCTCTACCGCCACATCAGAATTCTTTGTTCTCTAGCCTCACCTAAGCCAAAGTGTATTCCATGTTTGACTTTAAAGCTAGATTTTGGTAATTGGAAATTCATCTAAAGATAGGTACAAAACTGGATTTTGTAATTAAATTAACATTTCCAATGGACAATGCTCCATTTTGGCCTCAAAACAGCTCCTTCGTCATTCCAAAAGTCTATATGCAAAATTTTCCCACCTATCCTCGGCTAATACTCAAATTTACATTAACAATATCCTCCTTTATAATCTAGATGAGAATTCTCATTGTAAATTATTAGCCCAATTTGTAGACCTAGTGCGATAGTATGGCATCATACTATCTCAAAAGAAGATGATCATTACATAGAAAGAAATTGAATTTCTTGTAATGCATCTCAAAGATAGAACCTATAATCTTGGTCCTCATATTGATGAAGAATTGCAAAAATTTCTTAATGAAAATCTCTCCCACAGTAGGTTCGGTAATTTCTTGAGATTATAAATTATCTCGGAATCTTAAAATCACGAAGTTTGTAAGTCCACTACAACAAATGCTCAAGAAAGATGCTCCTTTATAGAGCCATAGAAAAAATGAGTATGTACACAGACTTAAGGAAATTCTACAACACCTTCCTCTATTGCAAATCCCTTCCACGAGGAAAATAGTACTATAAACAGATGCCAATGATGAATATTGGGCTACTGTTCTTTTGAAGAAATTAATGGAAAGTGATGAGTTTGTGTACATAAGAGTGGAAAATTCACTCAAGCAGAAATGCATTACCACTCTATGTGCAAAGAAATCTTGGTGGTCAAATATGTCATTAAGAAGTTTGAATTCCATCTCATAGTACATCATTTCCTTGTGGAGATGGACATCTTCTCATTCTCTCAAATGCTAAAGTTCAAGAAAAAGCAAATTCCTCATCCACGGCTTCAGGTGAGCATAATGGTTTTCAAAGCATTCCTTCGAGACCAAACACATTGCGAGAAAAAAAGAATATACTTGCTAATTTTCTATGTAAACCAAAAAAAAACTTGCAAATACCACATCCATAAATATATGTGATAAGAAATCCAAGAGGTGGCTTCAAGGCCCGAGAAATCAAGTTCAAATGGCCTTCGTATTCATACCAATAAGAAATCCCTAGGCTTATTCAAGACAGTGTTCTTAATAAAAATCTTGGAAGACTTATGTGATAATATCATTTCCATATTTTCAGTGAATATGGTGGTCTTCTCCATAAGCCAGATGGATTGCATCTAAAATATCAATTTATTCATTGTCTCACTTTCTTCCCATAAAATATCAATTCTCGGAAAAACTCAAATTGTTTTATTGGTATATATCTAATCTTTACACCATTGCCATTAAGTTTCCAATAGCCAAGATGCCTCTTATTATTAGCAAAATTATTCAAAGAGAAGCCAAGCATAAATATCTTGGGGAAATGTTTAGTTGGTTCAAACAATTGGGTGCATGAAAAAAATATTTTTCAAGCTCAACTTAGAAAACGTAGGCTTGACGGAACTATATCATTTTATATTTTAGGCCATGGGTATTTGTCTAACATGTAGAGATATGTATAAAACTTTGGCAAATGTTGGAGTATCTATATATAAACCCCAACCTATTTCGAATGAGATTTTTACAATACTTTCTTGTAGATTCTTAGCTTATCCTTGACAAGGTATCATAAATTGTAGAGGATATAATGCTAGTGTAATCAAGTTATTCGCAAAAGTATGGCCAACAGAGGTTGATCCTATTTCTTGGGATCACAATGATGAGTATCGTGCAACCATTCAATGATCGATGCTCGCCTAAAAGATACTACGGAATCGATGTGCCAAATATTTCTAAATCACCAACAAATTCATAGGGTCCAGCTTCATCATTGCAAGATCTCCTTGATCAATGTCATAGGATCCTTTTGACCATAATGAATTATAGCTTACGCTTAGTCTAGGTCTTGATAGAGAAAGTCCATCACTTCAACTTGGGTATCTACCCGAACTTGGTATTCTAGCAAGTTCTTTTGATGCTCCAACAAATTCTCATCGGTCATCCAAAAGACAAAGATCAACTAAATTAGATATAGAAGCTGCTCCAGCTATTAAAGAAGTAGGAAAGCCCCTCGAAGTGCTTAGGCAATAGTATCTAGAAAAAGGCACTCCTAATCCTCTTAACATTCCGTCCAATTCAAACTAGCCTCTAAAATGATATAGGTATCAAACATCTTGAAGCTCTGGAAATCAAAAGAATCGAGGAACATTGGAGGTGGAAGTATGACGAAGACTCGAATGATTCGAATGGCAACACCGAAGAGCCTATCCATAGGCATAATAAGTGAAGGAAAAGAAGACTCCTAGAAATCTATTCAAGACAAAACAAAAGAGGCAGAGGAATCATGTGATGGAGACGAAAAATTCGGCAAAAGGTACTATAGCGTACTGTTCACGTACTGTTTATGTGACATCCACAATTCGGGCCCCAATCAGCCTAAGAAAATAGCCACTAAGCCAGTTTTGAGCTCGGCCATGAGTTAGTCGCAAACTAGTTCATTGTGAATGAACGTGAAAAAAAAAAAAATCACCCAATAGTAGAAGTGTCCACATTAGCTTGACTCTTAGGATTACCATGATGACTTTTGAAGTTTGCAATTTAATGGAGGAAACACCTAAGCGTTGGATTAGTCAAACTTTCTTAGAAATGAGTATGAACAAGTTTGAACAAGTGTGAAATGTATTAAATGAAGATAATGAGTGTAGAGACTTATGTGTCCCAAGTAATTAATGAAAGGGGGATGACTCATGATCTAAGGGAATCATAGCAAGTGATCTTGCAAGTCAAGTAGGATGCCACCTCTCCTCCATAGACTTGCCACCTTGAGTTTCATAGGTTTTGACTTCCCAATTTTTTCGAAACTACTAAACATTTCCTGCTTTCTAATTTTATAGGGTTCTTTGTGGTTCGAATGAGAAACTTCCTCCACTAAAGTTGTTCAAAACATCTTGGCCTATGATATACTTTAATTTCACATTTTTTTTTTCTAAGTTGAGATGGTTGGTACAAAAGCCTAGTCATTCCCCGTCTAGAGTCTGTCCAATGTGGTAAAAATAGTGACCGGGTTGTCTTCTCGAATTTTTATAAATTCTTCCTTTTCAAATATGGATATCCTTCATTCATGGAAGTTTTTAGAGGACACACATTCCTATAACATATTAAAATTTTAAAGTGTTTTGTGAACATTTGAATTTCAAAATGAGTCATTCTTGGATTACTCCCGATATATTGTTCATCCTATGCCTCAAAGGGGCATTCTGCTCATTCTGGCTGCGGTTTTGGGATTTGCTGCTACTTTGGAGTTTTAGCGGTTCGTTGGGGCTGAAACTTGGAGGATTGGCTCACCTTACCTCCCTCTACAACCCTACCAAAGCGTTTTCTTGGTAAGTCCTGCAAGTCTTGCTATGTTCGTTCTTGGTTAGGGTTTGTGGGGTTTTCTACTAGGTTTCGGGCCGTTACTATGGCCTCTTCGTCGTTAGAGGTGACCAACCGCTTAGGTAAGGCCCAAATTGGTGCGAATGGTGTAAAGGGCGTAGCCCCAATCCCCGTGCCCAAAACCCCAATCCTTTGAGATTGCGAGACAAGTGGGCTTATCCGGCGCGAAACAATGGCTTCGAAGGAGGGCTCGTGTGGATCCTAGAAGGCCCTTGCGGTTCGGTCTATCCTAGGGGACGTAACCAAGCTCGATCCACCTCCATTTGACCCCAACCCAATAACCAGCAAGCTCGAAGCTCCAAACCTCCACCTACCCAATCCTAGGCAAATGTCATGCGAGCAAAGAACAAAGGGATACGACCTTACATACGTTCCTCCTTCTTATGTGGACAACAAGCCTGTTGTCACTCTTTCTAAGGAGGTGCTAGAGGCCACAAACCTAAAATGGCACCAATGCCTCGTTGGGTACTACATTAGGAGGAAACTTCCGTTTAAGATGACCGAGACTAAAACACGCTTGGGGACCAAAGCTCCCTGAAGTGATGGCAAATGACCAGTGGTTTCTATTTCTTCCACATCCTGTTCCGAAGTTTCATAGGAAGATTCTTAAGGATGGTCCTCTAATAGTTCTTTGGGGTCCCCTTATCCTACAACAATGGAAGCCTTTGCTGGATTTAAAGAAGGACAACCATTCCACCGTTCCGGTTTGGATACGTTTAAAGAACCTCCCCTTTGAACTATGACACACCAGCAATAAAGTGGGATTGCCGATTACGTTGGTAAGCCCCTTTTATGTCGACCGACGCACGGAACAAATGAGGATGCTTTCCTTTGCTAGAGTGTGTGGAGATTAATTAGAGTGGAGACTAGTGGCTTGTCCTAAATGTGGCACTTTTGGCCACAAGTGTGAGAATCTCGAGCCTTCATCCAACGTTGAGATAAGTCCGCAGCCGGCTACGGCGCCGAGGCTCCCTTGTGACATCCCGACTTCCAATCCTATTTTCAATTGAATAAGTTGGGCTTTTCATTGGCGCGCCTATTGTTTTGTTCTCGAGTTGATCACTCACGAGATAATTAGTTTATCGAGTGAAGCCGTTAGGGATTATAATGCAATAAATTTGAGAATTCGACCGGAAACCGACTACTCGACCATGCTAGTCTCAAGGGTCATTACGACATAGTTAAAAATTTGATTAGAGACCGGAAATAGGTCGACTCGGCGAGCCATGTGATTAAGTGTTGGTGATTCCACCTAATTGAAAAATTTCGTCGATCGGCTCAGACCGATTTTTACGTCGTTTTTGGTAACTTGTGTATATATTTGAAACCTTGAGATTTTCACGACAAACGTGAGTGACCAATGTCGAAGATATATAATGTGGTTCGAAAATAATCAACCATGGGTTAATTGCACTAAAAATTTCGAAAGCTATCTAGTAGGCTAAGTCACGCTAAAATTGCACCGCATTAAAATCAACCATGAATTTGAACCCGATTTCAGAAATTAAAAATTATATCATGTCATGATTTATTTTAGGACCGTCAACTCATCCTCAAAGATTTTCTACAAACCGAGATTTTTGGTGAAAATTCAATATATGGTCGTTTTCAAATGGAAAATTCAGAAGACCATTTTTTATTGCGTTTATGGGATGCAAGTTTGTTATATTGGCGAGGAAAAATGTGAATTAAAGTGTGGACATCTTAGTTGGATTTATGGGGACTGATTTAGGTCCAATTGGAGAGAAATTGAACTCAAATTAAGGAAAATGTTCCAAAATTCGTAACCTCCATGGTGTGCAACATTTTAGACCACTTGGGGATGGTTCTAGGTGGTTTTTTATGCACAAATTAGCTGAGAATAGAGATGAATCAAGTGGGGGCCAAAGCAATGATCAAGAGGGAGATATTTGAAGCAAAGTGGCCCCCTCCAAGCCTCCAACTGTCTTCTTCTTCTTCAATGACTTCACTTTCTCCATTTTCAAGCCTTTGAGCTCCCAAAAGTTACGAAAAAGCCCAAGCCACCACCCCTTGGCTGTTGCACACCGTTGGAACCCCCTACCCCACCGTTGCACCCCGCGAGCTCACGCTCGTTCGCCATCCGTTTTTCTTCTATCCCACGTGTCCAATTCTTTGTCCCGATGCCTTCGAGCCACTGTCATGCAAGTCGACGAGCACGCCGGGCCGCCCGTCCCACCACCCTAAGCCATCGCCTACCCATCATAACCACACGGACTGCTATTGCTAGTCATCACCGTTCGGCCAAACCAACCTCTACTCCTCTCTCGGCCAAAGTAGAACCATGAAGCCTCGGCCGTGTGACTATTAGGCTTTGTTTTGGACCTCTTTCGAGCCCACTTTGGCTTCGCCGTTAGGAGGTTTATCGCTCGTCTCCACAACGCCGTCGCCGTGGACTCATCGAATCGCAAAATCAATGAGTTTACTCACTAAACTCTGCTTAAGGAGTTAATGATGCTTAAAGGTTGATTAGTTTAGGCTAAGTATGGTTTAGGTGGTTAGTTAAAACGGATTAGCGATTTAAATATTTGTTTATACATGTTAGGCAGTTAGAACGGCTTAATTAATGACTAGATAGATTTTTCTAGGCCCATTTCGGTATTTAATTAGACTTTTCCGGCCTAAGTTTCTATTTTCGGCATTTAATTGTATTTTTTAATTATTTTTTATTTTTGAAAATTAGACCGGGATAGTCGGTGATTGAATTTTGTGCTGAATTCATTGGTGTGCTTGATTTATTTAATTGAATGTTAATTTGTGCTATTTGAGTGGTAATTATAATTTTGGGTATTTATTCAAATTGTGTAATTTTAGTAATTAATTAGGAAACATCGGGCATCGGTTTATGATGCCAAAATATCTTTATGGATTATATTAAATAAAGAGATTTTCTAAAAGAAAGATATTGCATTTTTGGCTTAGGCGCGAGTGTACCCACACACGATTATTTTATTCAATTAGTGAGAACAATAATTTATATCAGCTCCTTTGAACTTTGATATGTCAACTTCGGTGAGTAGTATTCAGCTTATGAGCTATATTATCTAGCAGCTTCGGTGAGCACTAATATATCTATTTCAATTTCGGTGAGCATTATTATATTTCGGCTTTGGTGAGCGGTGAATGTATCGATCGAATTTGTAGATGGTATTGCTAGTATTGAATCAAGTGGATCAATTGATCGATGATTTGGTTTGAATTGATTGATTGAATATATGAATTATACTAATATACAAGAATGAATCGAGGCAAGGTAAGTCCATGTCTTGTGTGCAAAGAATGCCTTTAGGCGTATTTTCTTCCGAGTTGGAGTTTAAGGGGGTGAACTTCTTTGAGACATTGTCTCACCCCCATCATGGGCTCAACCTTTTGGGTTCGTAAATGGCTGCTTTCTCCTTAGCGTTTTGGCCAGCCTAAGAGGATCACCAACAGGTCTCCGAGATACCTCTTCCAGGGGCCAAGGAGCCCAAGTCTACCGACTTGTGAGGACCATTGTTTGGGTCGTCTTGGGTCTACCTCAAGGGTACCCCATCAATTCGGAGTGTGGTATCGTCATGAGCACAATGGACCTAGGAAGGTCCCCTACGGGAATCGAAGTCCCATGCTTCAGTGTTAGAGATCGCTTTTTGGTGAAGGTACAACTAACCCTCCTAGTGGTGCGGTGGTGGACCCAAGTTCCCAAGAGAGATCAAAATTTTCAACGTGATTCGAACACCAAGGACTTGTAGACCTTATGCTATTGTAGACTTTTTGTCCATAGACTAGTATTGTAAATAAACTAGTCGTTGTATATAAAGGTGTGTTGTGGTTTGTAAAATTGGTGGCCCTACTTTTATATCACATCTTTTGTGTTGCATGGAGATTTATTTATACGCTTTCGCATGCACATGAAAATCGAATGGGTCGATAACACATCCTAGGACTTCGTAGTTTAATCAAACCATCGAGGGATGGGCATGCGCTCGAGAATCGAAGCATGACACTCTTTCCGGCTCACGACGGGATTTTGCCTATTCTTGAGGGACCAGGTTGATTTAGGGAAGCCTTTATCCAAGATGGACACATGTGATGAGGAAAGAGGAAGCCCTTTGGTTCTAGTGAGGGGATTGCGAGACTTATTGGATGATCCTAGTGAAGCAAGACAAATTTTGAGGTTAAGGATTATAGTCCTCAGAATCGCTTTGGCCTCCACTTATACCCATAAGGCCTAGAGGGTTCAAATGAGGCTTTTCCAAGGCTAAGGACCCCTCGCCCTCTCTTATGCTGGTCTGGAAGACTTTCTATTGAGGCCTCCACCTCAACCCCGTTGTCCAGTTCCTGGCTGAGGACTCGAATGACTTGGCAGCCTCCTCGGCTCTAATGAAGAGGATCAAGTCGTGCAATGCCCTCCTTCTACAAAAAGCTGCCCTTGCCACTAGGAAGACTGCTCTCTAGAGCGAGAATAAGGTTATGCCCCCTCGCCCAACTCACCCCCTGCTAATTCCCAGTCCAATGGCCGGTTGGTGTCGGTCATGCAGCGGAGGTAACCTCTTGTTGCCATTTGTATATACTTACTATATTATTACTTATGTATAGGTGTTTGGAACATTAGAGGTTTTCTTGGTCCCTCTGGCGGCTGAGGTTCGAAACCTAGCTTCCTCTAATAATCTTTGTGCTATGGGTTTGTTGGAGACTAAAGTATCGGAGCCTCTCTTCCTTTCAATTTCTGCAAGTCTCTTATTGGGTTGGTGTTGGGTTGCTATGAGTACTCCAAGAGGAGAATGGTCGGATGGAACCCATCGCTTGTAAGCTTTGATGTTGATTCGACCAACTCTCGGGCGATTCATGGGAGATTGAAGTTTCTTAGCCCAAGTTTGGACTATTGTTTTCAATTATTTATGCTAAGCATACCTTCATGTCCGATGGTCACTTTGGGAAGACACAGTTTCTTAGAGCCCGCCTTTCGGGACACCGCTTTGGTTGGTTGTGACATTCTGATTTTCGGGTTACGTTTTCAATTTAATAAGTTAGGTTTTTCATCGACGCGCTTATAGTTCTATTCTCTAAAGTGATCACTCACGAGATAACTAAACTATCCCGGTCAAGCCGTTAAGAGATTTTAACACAATAGACTTGAATTCGACTAGAAATCGACTGCTTGACCGTGCATTTTGCAAGGGTCACTACGATACCATCAAAATCGATCAAAGATCGAGATAAGTCAATTCGATAGAAGTATGTGATTAGTACGGGGTGATTCCACGATTACAAAATTTACGTCAAACGGCACTAGACCGACTGTCATTTATGTATCATGTGTTCGTATTTGAAACCTCGAGATTTTTATGATAATTGAGAGTTGTCAATGTGTCTCGAAGATGCACAATATGGCTCAAAAATAATCAACCATGGGTCAATTGCACTAAAAATTCTAAAATCTACCCAATAGGCTAGTCACACTAAAGTGAGCCAAATTGAAATTAATCACGGAATTTAAACCCGATTTCGGTAACTAAAAATTCTATCATGTCACAAACTACTTTGAATTTTTGTCAAAAATCTTAGTTTGCAGAAAATTTCGAAAGATGAGTCGACATTCAAAAATGAATTATAACATGATAGAGTTTTTTTATGAAAATTCTTAGGGTTGTTTAGGGCCATTTTGTCGCTTTTTGGGATTCAAGTTGGATAAATTGATGAGGAAAAATGTTGATTTTGATGAGGACACCTTGGCTAGATTTTTGGACATCCAATTGAACTAAATTGGAGGGAAATTGAATGAAATTGAAGAGGCAATGTCCAAAATTCATAGGCCAAGTGGTGGGGGCATCCAATGTCGGGGAGGAAGGTATCATGTCCCAAAACGAGGAAGGGTGGGATAGGTAAGTTTGCGCCAACTAAGATGAACGTGTGTCGCTTCTAGGGAGGCAACATGGATCAGCCCGTGCAGTCAAGCAAGGTGCTTGTTATGAGTGTGGCTAGTAGGGTCACATCGCAAGAATTGTCCCCAAAAGACCATAGGACAGCAGGTTGCCGCTGCCACCACCGATGGGTCATATTAGAGGGTACACAATAGAGTACACGGGGTGGACAAAATAGACCTCCAACACAAGTAGAGGTACGCCATCACTAGAGGACAGGTGAGGACTCGATTGATGTGATTACATATACTTTTATTTCCCTAAACGACCACGTTGCTTATGCTTTATTTGATCCTAGTACGACGCATTCATTTATAGCTAAGCAAAGATTGAGTCCTTAAATGTTGAAGTCGGTGGTTAGTATATCTATTTCTAAAGGATAAGATGTTATCCACTATGGGTTGTCTTTGGTTGCAAGTTAGTGATTGGTGAGCAAGAGGGGAGGATAGATTTGATAGTCCTAACCATATATGATTTTGATGTAATAATTGGCATGGACTAGCTCACTGACAATGAGCTAAGATGGACGCATATCGAGTAAGCGATTCGGTTTAACCCGTTAGCGAGTGAAAGTTTCAAGTTTATTGTGAGTCAAGGAGGATCCTCGATTACCTTGATCTCGTCGCTTGAGGCAACCCGTTTGTTAGACGGGGTTGTCTAGGTTACTTAGCGGCTATCGTGGATACGACAATTGAGGAGCTGAAGATCAAAGACATTGCTATAGTGCAAAAAATTTCCATACGTGTTTCCGAAGGAATTGCTAGGCTTGTCGCGAGAGGAGAGAGATAGAGTTTGCGATCGAGTTAGCACCCAAGACAGAGCCAATCTCTAAGGCTCCTTACCGGATGAAACTGTCGAGCTGAAAAACTGAAGAGTTCGGATCACGGGAGTTGTTGGATAAGGGATTCACGTCCCGGTGCATCACCTTGGAGAGCACCGTTTATTCGTGAAAAAAAAAAGATGGTTGCTGCGTGTGCATCGACTATGTCAACTCAATCGGTGACAATCAAGACCAAGTATCCACTCGAGAATCGACAACTTGTTTGATCAGCTACAAAAAGGAGCGTTATTTTCTAAAATCGACTTAAGGATAAGGTATCATCAGGCTGAGGATCGAAGGAGAACATACCGAATTCATCGTTTTGTACTCGATACATCCATTATGGGTTCTTAGTAATATCATTTAGTTTAATGAACACCCGGCTGCTTTTATGGATACGATGAACTAAGTGTTTAAAGAGTATCTAGATCAGTTTGTGATCGTGTTCATCGACGATATCTGGTGTACTCGAGAAGTCTTGAGGAGCATGAAAGGCATTTAAGGATGGTACTTGAACTTCGAGGAATCATGAACTGTATGCAAAGTTTAGCAAGTGCAAGTTTTGGTTGACTCATGTAGCGTTCTTATGTCACATGATTTCGAGCAAAGGAATCTAAGTGGACCCGACCAAGATTGAAACGGTGATCAACTAGCTAAGGCGACTATAATGACAGAGATCAAAAGATTTCTAGGTTTAATAAGGTACTATTGAAGGTTTGTGGAAGGGTTTTCGCTTTAGCCTCACCTTGACTCGACTGCAAAAGAAGGAAGAGAAATTTGTGTGGAGCTGCAAGTGCAAGCGTAGTTACCAAAAGCTTAAGTAGAAGCCGACTACCACACCGTGTTAACGATTCCATCTTATCTGGAGAGTACGAGATCTATAGTGATGCGTCGTTTAGAGGGCTGGGTTGCATGTTCATGCAGCATGGTAGAGTTGTTGCATACATGTCCCATCGGTTGAGACCTCATGAGCTGAATTACCCAACACATGGCTTAGAACTCACAATAATCATTTTCACTTTGAAGATTTGGAGACATTATTTATGTGGAGAAAGATTCTAGATCTTCACTTGACCATCAAAGTCTCAAATATCTATTCTCTTAGAATGAGTTAAATATGAGACAACATCGCTGGATGGAACTCGGAAGGATTATGATTGTGATATCTTGTATCACCTTGGAAAGGCGAATAGGGTCATAGACGCTTTTGAGTCGAAAGTTTTCGGTCGCACAGATGATAGTCAATGAATGGATTTTACTCGAGAGAGCTTAAGATTTGGTTTTCAAATTTGAGGTAGGCCACATTTCAAATCTTATGGCCACCCTCGAAAATTAAGCCGAAAATGCAAATTAGAATCAAGACATTTGAGCCAATAGACCAGAAATTCAGAAGATTCTGTAAGAGAGGATACCGAAAAGGAAGGCTAACCTCAGATTTCTAAAGACGGAAGACTAAGGTTCCGAGAACAATTGTGTGTACCTGATGATGCAGAGCTTAAAGAAGAGATCTTATCAAAAACTCATCGTAGTAGTTACAGCATTCATCTAGGTAGTACTAAATGTATCAAAATCTGCATCAACACTATGGGTGGTGCAGTACGAAGGCGGACATCGCCAAGCACGTCGCCAAGTGCCTAATGTGTTAGCAAGTGAAGGCACAGCATTGTAAGCCGATAGGACTTAACAACCTCTCGAGATTCCTGAGTAGAAATTGGAACATATCACAATGGATCTTATGACGGCGTACGGAGGAGTCAAGGGGTAATGATTCCTTATGGGTAGTGGCCAGCAGGACTGGAAGTCGGCTTATCATCGCCATATGAAAGGACCTTTATGTTGGATAGATATGCAAAATTGTACGTGCGTCAAATTGTTCATCTCATAGAGTGCCGGTGAAAATTACATGAGACCAAGACCCAAGATTTACATTTTGCCTTTTGAAAAAGTTTGTAGACCACCCCAGAAACAAGCTGCACACAAAGACGGCTATCATCCTCGGACGGATGGCCGACCGAGAGAACAATTCAAACCCTCAAAGACATATACTACAAGCTTCATGTATTGGATTTTAAGGGAAAGTGGGATGAATAGCTTCATCTTGTCAAATTCGCCAACAACATGACTGCAACAAAGTATTAGGATGGCACCTTTTGAAGCGTTGTATGGCGAGTGTGCGAACGCCGCCTTGTTGGGATGAGGTTGGAGAACAAAAGATCACAGGCTTAAGAGTTAGTCCAAGAGTCAATGGATGCGGTTGGTCGTCATCGTGGAAAGACTAAAACCGCCAAAGCTGCTAGAAAAGCTACACGATAAGCATCAAAGACCTTTGGAATTCCAAGTTGGTGAGCACATCTTTTGAAAGTGTCACCAATGAGGGGTACTTCCACTTTTTGGCGGGGAGAGGAGCTGAGTCCTAGATACGTAGGATCCTTTGAGATTCCGGGAAAGAATATGGGACTCCTAGCGTATGCGTCTACATTACCGCCAAGGTTGGTGCAAGTACATGACGTCTTCCACGTGTCGATGTTGAGGAAGTATGAGCCGGCTCGACCCACGTGCTAAATTTTGAAGAATTAGACGTGGACGACGGGTTGTCATACGTGAAAGACCGGTTCGGATTATAGATTGGAAGGAGCGGGGTTCTATGCATCAACACAATCCCGATGGTTAAAGTGGTATGACAATGCTATGACACGTAATAAGCAGCACAGGAAGAGTGAACATTTGATGAGACAAGCTGTACCCCACATTTTGTTTAAAGATTTGTAATGGTTTTTAAATTTCAGAACAAAATTTTTATAAGATGGGAAGAGTTGTGACATCTTGATTTTCAAGTTTTGTTTTCAATTTAATAAGTTGGGCTTTTCATCAACGCCCATAGTTCTATTCTACGAGCTGATCACTCACGAGATAACTAGACTATCTAGTAAAGTCGTTAAGGGATTTTAACGCAATGGACTTAAGAATTCAGCCAGAAATCGACTACTCCAACCGTGCCCTTAATCTGCAAGGGTCACTCACGGCACCGTCCAAAATCGATCAAAGATCGAGATAAGTCGATTCGACAGTATGTGATTAGTGTGTGAGTGATTCCACATTATTACAAAATTTCTATCGAATCGACACTAGACCGATTTTTCTATCATTTTTATACCTTCCAGTATTTGAAACTCGATTTTCACGATAACCTGGAGAGTCACCAATGTGTCAAATGCACAATGTGACTCGAAAATAATCGACCACAGGTTAATTACACTAAAAATTCATAAAAACTACCCGGTAGGCTAGGTCACGCCTAAAATCCAAATTGAAATTAATCCCGAATTTAAACGATTTCGAGAAATTGAAAGTTTTGTCGTATCGCGATGACCGTTTTAAGACGTCAACTCGTATCCTCAAGACATCACAAAGAGATTTTGGTGAAAATTCAAAGTAGCCGTTTTTCCAGGAAAATTATATGGCCGTTTTTTGTCGCATTTTTTAGATTCAAAGTTGGATAAATTGATGAGGAAAATATTGATTTTGACAAATACACCCAAGCATATTATGGACATCCAGTTGAGCTCAATTGGAAGGGAATTGAATGAAATTGAAGAGGGTGATGTCAAAATTCGTAGGCCAAGGGTGCAACATTTGATAAGAGACATAAATGAAACTTCTAGAGAATTTTGTTCTACAAATTGGCCATGGATGACAACCCAAGTGGTGGGGGCATGCAATGATCAAGAAAGATGATATTTGTGGTCAATGGGGACCCCCAAGCTTCGCAGTCTTCTTCTCCTTCAACCAGCCTCCTTTATCCATTGTTGATCAAGATTTGAGCTCCAAAAAAATCAGAGAGTCCCCCTTGCCCGTCGATGCCCTCGCCACCATCCAACGTCATCACTCGCCCGTTGTGCCACCCCACGGCCAAGCTAGATCATCCGCCTCCCCCCATTCGCATATTCTCGCCCCCAGTGCCCCGTCCAACGAGCAAGCCACATCTATGGCACCCCTTGAACGGCCCGTCACCTGGGGTCGCCATAGTGCACCTTTCTCTTGTCTTGATAAAATATCACTCTAATACCATAGAAATTTAATAAGTCCATGAATCCGGGATTTATATCCTTTCCATAGGTCCCCACGTAGAAATATGGTGGAAGCATATCCAACAATTCCCTTCTCTATTTAGAAACTAATGCACACCAACTAAACATTTTTAACAGTTTAAAGCCAAACACTTTTATTTATAACTAGATGGACATCTTAGTCGATACATCAAAACGCATGGTTTTCTATACCTTCGGCTACGTATCAAAAGATAACCGACATCTTTTCCAACCGTCATATACTTAAAGTCCATCGATCGGTGTCGGCGTCCAAAAGTTCCTTCCTTTGCTGTCCTCCTCACGGTCATATCCAACCACTCGGTCCATTTGCTGGTGGTGGTGACGGCGAGGCATCTTATCCATCAAATGTTGGTCCCCGAATGGGTATGAGTATAACCACTTATAGCGCATAAAGATTCATTAAGCTATATCACGCGGCACCATCAATATTTGGATTCATGCAAGATAGACAAAAACAAGTAATCCAGAATAAGCATGCATCAAACTTAGGAAATTCTTCATTGCAATGGCAAGTACAATTTCGAGACCCCTCAGATGCATCATGTCCAGTTACACAAGTCTCGATCATAGGGCCAAACTGTTATGACACGTCCATTCCTTGTCATACAATTTAGTCCTATAACCATACCACACTCACACTTAGTATAATCTTCGGTTTAACATTCAAAGGGTTTCATCCCAGGAGGACCAACGGTTGCATCCTTTTGGGATTCCGCACCCAACCACAGGCGTCGTGGAAGCCTTCGGCATTCAGCCACCTAGGGCCACCGGGCATCCCGAGCGTATCACATCTCCAGGCATTTTCGCACCCCACCGGCATCACGAGGAACCTCTGGATGCCATAGACATGGTTTACCCTTGCCATCGTAATTACATCAGCAAGCATACCACCGGGCATCCCGAAGCTCCTAGGAAAAACCTCGGCATTCAGCCACTTAGGGCCACCGGGCATCCACAAGGCATCGACTCATTCGATCCATTGGGCATCCCGACTCCCAGGGCATCGTTGACCCGAGGTGTCGGTAACAATTAACATCTTAATTTCCAAAATACTCTCAAATGCAATGACAAGATGTCCCAAGAATCCTTCATCAAATATTAATGTTATAATATGCCAATGCACTAGTATCATCATGTCACATAACAATTCAAGATATATTCATCTTTGAGACAAAGTGAGCAAAATTGAACAAAACGCTCAAACATTACAATGCGGTTTTGTAAGAATTTCGAATAATCCCTAAATGAACTCAGAAAATTATGAAATTTTTGACATGTTATCAATAGACCTAAAGGAAAAAGTTTCATGCGGACACCAAGTCAAATTCCTTATGTATCAAGAGTAAAAATTTCCGTATTCCTTGCTAACATTCTGTAATAACTTCCAGCTTTAGCATTTTCATAGAAAAATCGTTTGGCAGTCATACCTTTTGTTTCATTTATTCTAAATTTTTGATAAGTTGTTCTTGAAGATGTGCAATACAACTTTCATTAAGGATCCAGTCAAATTTATGGCTAGATAATTACAGAAAAATCACGAAATCACCAAAGGTCATGCTGTCTTCTACAAAAACAGTTCTTGTCCTAAAGAGAACTACTCCTACTCTTTGAATCTCAGCATCCAACGTCCACAGCCAAGTATTTACAAGTTTATTACATTCACAATACAGCCTCTTCACTTCCAAAGATCCACCATAGCTAGATCCTTGAGTTCTCATTTCAATTCAAAAACCAAAATCCACTCAAAACATGCTCTATTTTTGCTCAGTTTCTTAGTCCTGACTTCATCTCATTCATCTAAAATCAACATGCAACTCCAAATTCCCTGCAGTTTTCTCACATCTACCAGCATTCACAGATAATTGCAGCAAGAAAAACATAGATCAATGAACTTCTACTTGCCTCAAGCTCTTCTACTCGGTTACAAAAATAGGGGCTCGGGGTCTCGGCTTGGCTCAACGGTGATGGAGACTAGTGGCATCACGCGCGGCTTGATCATGAGCACGAGCAACAGGGCGGTCTTCTTCTCTGCCCTCACATGCTCGGACCGCTCACCGCCCTAAGCACTTCTCTCGCTCACAGCCCTCTCTCGACCACTCCCTCTCGCCTCCCACTTCCGCTCGATTTACCCTCTCTACTCCTCTATTCCAATTTCCTTTTTTATTTTTTTTGGTAAAAGGTAAGAAGTCTGAATTTCCTTTTTGTTCTTTCATTAGTTAACTAATTAACTTTTGCATGCGAGGTGACAAATGGCTTCAAGGAAAGGACAAGTGGAAGTGGCATGGCCTCCTCACCCGGGTTCTTCCCCCTTTGGTTGACACATTAAGGGCTTTCGATATTGCTGTTTGGCTCAAAATTTATTAAGGGTCAAATTAAAACGCCCATGATCTTCAAATTTAAGCCCATAATTTCTGTACAATTATTAAGCATTTGGTTTCATAAATAAATTTGATATCCCCATAGTCAATTTACTTCATATACAAGGATATAACTAAAGTTCTTGCTGATGTACTCCAACCTCAAAACATTTATTCTTAAATTTCAGCATGCATGTTCCTCACGATGACTGAATTCCTTCCTTTCTGCCCTAAAAAAAAAAAAAAAAATTATTCAATCATAGTTCCAAGATTTTCTAAGGTACGGTTGATCGCTCCATTGCTAAACATATCATATCAACTAAATAAGAAAACAAATATAGATAATCGCCCGAATTGACACCATGCCATAGTTCAAGATACTTACCGATTGGTCATGACCGTCACCTATCCGAGATTCATTGAAATTCTTGGATGCCATGTTGTTGCACCATCCTGGTCACCCGGCCGCCCGCCCAAGCCGCCGACCACCCCACCTGGCCCCCACACACACTTCACCACCGCCCCACCATGTCCCTTCTGCCGAGCAGCCCTTTCCGACCGATCCCCGCAGCCAAGATCAGGCGTGTTCCAATATGGCTGTCCTTCTGAGGTCATTTTAGGTCTCTTTCCAGCCTGTTTGGTGTCACCATGTGGCTTGGTTGTTGTCCGCTCCGTGTCGCCGCCACCGTGGACTCTTTGGACGCAAAACTGAGTTTACTGCTAAACTCTGCTTAGAGAGTTAATGACGCTTAGTGGATAATTATTTATGCTAATTAGGGTTTAGGTGGTTAGTTAGAATGGATTAGTGATTTAATTATTCGTTTGTGCATGTTAGGTGGTTAGAACGAATAGATTAAGGACTAAAGTAATCGTACTATTTATCTAGATAGGTTCGAAAATTTTCTAGGCTCATTTAGGTGGTTAGATTAGTGTTTTCGGCCTAAGTTGCTATTTATTGCATTTAAATTAAATTATTTAATTAATTTTGGCATTTATTTAATTATTTAATATTTTCTAAAAATTATACCGGATAGTTGGCACCTGAATTTGTGCTAAATGCAATGGTGTGCTTGGTTTATTTAATTGAGTGTTAATTTATACAAATTGAGTAGTGATTGGAATTTTGGTTATTTATTCCAAATTGTGTAATTATATATTTAATTATAAAATCTGGGTGTTGGGTTGTAACACAAAAATAGTTTTAAAAACTATATCAAATCGTGGGATTTTAAAAGGAAGAGCAC